>NW_007247472.1:339855-374480 GCF_000164805.1 Carlito syrichta
TTATTGTAGAGATGAGGTCTTGCCAAGTTGCCCAGGTGGGTCTCGAACCCTCAGGCTCAGGCAATCCACTCACCTCGGCCTCCCAAAGCATGAGATTACAGGCTGAGCCACTGAGCCAGGCCAAATTTATTGTGGAGACCAGGTCTTGCTAAGTTGCCTGGGCTGGTCTCGAACCCGTGGGCTCAGGCAATCCATTTGCCTTGGCCTCCCAAAGTGCTGGGATTACAGGCTGAGCCACCAAGCCAGGCCCTTGAAGGATTTTAATCAGAGTAGTGACACCCCCAGGCCTGCCCCCAGAAAGTGACACTCTTGAGGTCCAGGCACAGCTCTGTATGGAAGATGCCATGTGAGATTGAAACCCAGAGCCTGTTTCATCAGCTGGACACCGTCCTACAAAAGCAAGGTTTGTCACAATTATGCAAACTTAAATAATGTAGCTTCCACACCCCAAGCCCCAATCCAGTTGTGAAACACAATGATGGGGCATTTTGCATATGTTACAAGATTATTGCCAGGGCTCATTCAATATTAGACAAAGAGCAGCATCAGTCACTGGAAACACCTGTTTGGGTCACGAGGCTCATCCTCTGCCAGTAGTAGGGACTTTCCTGCAGGCCCTTGTTTCCCTTGTTTCTTCTTGCTGCTCTTGGGTGACTCAGCCCATGACACCTTTGCTCCACCTGGAATTTCCATCTTTCCTTTCTCAAGTGCTAAGGTCACCTTTATTCCAGCATAACAGCCTCTGCTGACTCCCGTCCCATTAGGGTCCAGGGTGGATGACTGTTTGGGGCCATGTGTCTGAACTCCTGATTCTCAGTTCTGCCCATTCATGTGACATGCATGAGACTCTTTTTTTTTTTTTTTTTTTTGAGTTGGAGTCTCACTCGGTCACCCAGACTGGAGTGCAGTGGCCGCTCCTGGCCACCGCAGCCTCGCCTGCTGGGCTCCAGGGATCTTTCCGCCTCAGCCTTCCGAGTAGCCGGAATTACAGGTATGTGCTACCACACCTGGCTGCTTTTTTGATTTATTGTAAAGATGAGGTCTCGCTGCCCAGGCGGGTCTGGAACCCGCGGGCTTAGGCAATCCACTCACCTCAGCCTCCCAAAGGCGCGGGATTACAGGCTGAGCCACCGAGCCCGGCTGCATAAGACTCTTTGACAGGGACTTACAAACCAGGACACAGCTTGAGTCTTTGAGGGGATCTGATTGTCCCTGCACTATCAGGTTCAGTGTTCCCAAGAATGGAAGTTGCTGAAGATAGTCAATGGAATTAAATGAAGAAAAGAGTTCCATGAATTTGGGACACCCTGTTTCAACACAGTTAAGCAGCTTTTTTAAACTACAGGACTTCTCAGAACATTACTATGCTAATGTGCATGATCTCCAAGAAGGAGCAATGTGTATTTATCCTTTTCTCCAAGCGCATCTTTCAGTCTGGTATTTGGAAGTACAGGTGGCAGGAAATGTCATCACAAAGTGGTCAGCATGCATCAGGCCAGTGCCAGTATTTGCTTGCCCTTCTAGGCTCTAGGCTCCTGGGAGGGACTGCCTCAAAATTCCCAGTTCCCAGCAACAGGAGCCAGTTGAAGGGCGAGACAGAGGGTTTCTGCCTTCCGTGTCCCCTCCAGCACAGCCCTGCTCATGCCAATCCCTTCACACCATCAGTGTCTCCTGTAGGTGGGCGAGGCTTCCTGTGACACAGCCACACACAAAGACAGAAAGTGTGTTTGCATGGACATTATTTAATCTACTTAAAATAATGGAAAGCTTCTAGCATTTCTTCTTTCTCTTTAATTGCTAAAGAAGTACTAGTGTTTTTTTGGCCAGGGGCGGTGGCTCACGCCACAATCCCAGCACTTTGGGAGACTGAGGTGTGAGAATTACCTGAGCCCACAGATTCGAGACCAACCTGAGCAACTTGGTAGGACCTCATCTCTACAATAAATTTAAAAATTAGCTGGGTGTGGTGGCATATCCTGTATGTCCAGCTACTTGAAGGCTGAGGTGGAGGGATTGCCTGAGCCCAGCAGGTCAAGGCTGTGGTGGTCGTGAGCGTGCATGCCACTGCACTCCAGCCTGGGTGATGGAGTGAGACTCCAATTCCATAAAAAAGAAGTACAAGTTTTTGTTTTAAAAAAATCAAAAAATACACAAGTGTATAGAGTAAAAAGTGGAAGTCCTTTCATCTCCTCCCCATCACCCACCACTGTACCTGCAGTCGCTCACATTAAGGTTTGGGTGTGCCTGATTCGATGGGTGCGAAGGCTAGTCTGGAGTCAGAGCGACTGGGTTCGAGTCCCAGCTCTGCCACATCCTGGCTTTTTATCTTTGGACACAAGCCTCAGTTTGTTCAAATGCAGTTACCATAGTAAGGCCTTGGGGAGTAGTGAGTGATATGAAATCCAGAAATCTCTCAACATGGCACCTGCACCTAACTGGATTCAGTTAAGTTTGGCTCTTACGATTTTCCTTCCAAAATCCAGGCATTTTTAAAAGTCTGATCTCATGTAGTGAATATGCTAATTACAGAATGGGTCTAATCTGTTCATGTGAATTTTTTTAAGTCCTCAAGGACAGTTTCTATATGCAGAAATCACTGTTTAGATGTTTACTTTATTTTTCAAATTAACACTGAAATTATCAAAGCTACAAATTAAAAAAAAACAGTTTAGTTGACTCTCTTTATCCTACACATTGGCTCATTTTTAATGTTAGGAACTAAACACCTTTCCAGGACTCTGATGTGGTGATTATTATCTTTAAGTTCAGTTTACAAAAGTTCTTAGTCCTTTTACAAGTCTAACTAGGATTTCTAGACAAAATACAGGTTGCCCAATTAAATTAGAATTATTCCAAATTCAATTCTACCTACTGCTCTGCACTTTAATTTGCTAATCTGGAAACTCTAAATCCAGAGAATCTAAATAATCACTTATAAGGAGTTTGGGGCCCATTTACAAACATTTTAAACTTTAAGAAATAAGTTTAATATACTATATTTCCTTTTTAAAGTCTTCAATTGAACTAACCAAAAAATCACATTTTAAAAATACTAAGTATTTTATTTTTATTTAATTTTAAAGATGTGGAGTACAACTCAGGATTAGGTATGCAAGTGGTCATCATACAGGCAAAGTTTGGGCCTCCCCTTGGTCCCTACTTTGTCTGGTTTGAGATTGGTTACCCTTATTGATGTTATATGCCCCCCGGCAGTGTCCCACTACTGCCAATTCCTTTCTTATAGTATAAAACACTAAATATTTTTAATTTTAATAAATTAAACTTACAAAATACTGCTAACTCAAAGTTGTTATACATGTACCAGAACTGTATGCAAACTTAGTAAGGTTTCCACTTAAAGTCACAAAACTGGATCAATTCCCCTCAATTGCACATTTTAAACTGGAGTTACAAGATTGTTAATGTAACAGACCCCCAAACCTCTCATATGTTGCAAGTTCATAAAATACCACATATTCCATCTTAAAACATACATGGCCAGACGTGGTGGCTCATATCTATAATCTCAGCACTTTGGGAGGCCAAGGCAGGCAGATTTCTTGAGTTTGAGATTAACCTGGGCAGCATAGTGAGGTCTTGGCTCTACAAAAAAAAATCAAAAAATTAACCAGGCCTGGTGATACTCACCTGTAGTCCCAGTTACTCCAGAGGTTGTGGTAGAAGGATCTCCTGAGCCCAGGAGGTTGAGGCTGCAGTGAGCCATGATTGTGCCACTGCATTCCAGCCTCGGTGACAGAGTGAGAACCTGAGTCAAACACACACACATACACATACACACACACATAAACAGACACAAATTGTGCCATGGCTCTGAGTCTTTTAAATATTTCTAAACTTAATTTCAAACATTTCTCTGGTTGAAAGATGCCCATTCACCAACAAAGACAATTAGCCACCCTTTTAACCAGAGCTACTTTTTTTTTTTTAACCAGAGATTCAAGCAGGTCTGAGACCTGAGATTGCAGATGACAGGGAGATTTATCTCAGTACGAGCTCAGGAAACTATTATTTCCTTCCATGTTCTATTTGGGGTTATCTCTTAGAATTCCTGTCATGCTTGGCCAGGATGCTGATTAGATATTTGTTGGTGATATACGTAGAATTTTCCCTGTGGCTGTGGCCTCAGCCATGACTTCAAGAGGGGATGAGGCGGTGATCCCAATGCCGGTTTCAGGTTATTTTCAGTCCCTCCCTGTCCTTGCCAAAGTTTGTTCATATACCTTTATTGGATTTTGCATTTCTTCTGCTTTCCATATCTTCACATCTTCCTGCCCAAATCTCTAAAAGTCGATTGAAGTGGGCTGAAATCCTACAATTCTTACAAGATCCTCCTTTCTCACCAACATTAAATTAATATCAAGTTGAATCATGGCTCTCTCCAGGTCTTCACTGTTCTTGAGGTCCAGATACATTTTCCTAGTACATTCTTGCAGATCTCCAACCATTCTCTCTGACAACACATGGCCAGTATTTGATGTGTTAAGTCATGTACAGTAAAACAGCCTAAAAAATTAAGTGATTCAAGATAAGATTTAACCTTAATTTTACACCCATCAGGGCAGTTAGAGTCAGGGTGTGTCCAGGGGCAGCAGACCACCGAAGCTCAGTGATTTAGAGAAAACCCAGTCAAATTTCCCATGACTTCTGCTTCATTGTCCCCCAACAGAAGTCTTCATCACTCCTGGTGCCCTCTGGGGTGGACCACTTCCGTGTTCATCCACTATCAGGAAAAGGCACATGGCATGCAACCGCAGGAGATGGCCAGATGTCAGAGCTGGCTCCAGTTGGGCTAGGAGTGACTTTATAGAGGATGGCGCCTAAGTTAGGCATGCCCATTTCCTCACCAGGGCTCCTAAAAGACTAGCCCAATATATCCTCATCTCTTTGGGGATTAAAACCCATGATCCTCAGTTCCTCAGAGAACTGAAAGTAGCAACGAGGAATCCAGTAATTCCTGTTATCTACAGGCTTTATAAGTCGGTGAAGCCTGCAGTGGTGGCCAGAATCCTGCACTCTGAGCACTGCTGTCTTCTCAAGGAGTCCTGAAGCCACATCAGCGTCAGGATGTCGCAGCGGCTGGCCCCTCTGCTACTTCTCCTCCTCTCCATCCACAGCGTCCTGGCCCTGAGGATCTGCTCCTTCAATGTGAGGTCCTTTGGGGAAAGCAAGAAGAGAGACCAGAACGCCATGGATGTCATTGTGAAGGTGAGCCCCCCTTCCTTCGACACCTGGACACCTCTCTTAAGAGATTCAGGGGGACGTTAAAGTTAGCCCTTAGGGTGGAGGTAGCAGCTGGCTTGGAACAATAACTGCTTTACCTCCTGTGCCTCCTGCCATCATCTTAAAACAGGGGTAATAATAGCGCCTCCCCGCAGCATTGTTGGAGGGATGACATGAGTTGGCAACTGTAAAGCTCTTAACGCAATATCTGGCTCATAATGAGTTTCAGGTAAGGTTGCCTATTGTGAGGATCTGTATTACCACTTATTGAGTGCCTGCTGTATCAGGGACTAGAAACATGAGTTCATGTCATAATCCTTATGAAGAAGAATTTTTATTCCCTATGCAGAAATGATTAGCAAAGAAAGATGAAGTAACATGGTACAGCTGGTCTTTTAAACCATCTATGAAATGCAAGTTTTTCTTTCTTTCCTTCTTTCTTCCTTCGCTTTCTTCCTTCTTTTCTTTCTTTCTCTCTCATCCTCTCTTTCTCTTCCTTTTCCTCCTTCCTTTCTTCTCTCCCTCCCTCCTTGTCTCTCCCACCCTCACCCTCCCTTCCTCTCTTTCTCTCCTTCTTCCTTCTTTTGTTCCTTTTTCCCTCCCTTTCTCCTACTCCTCCATTCCTCCACCTCTCCCGACTCTCAGTTCTACTCTTTCTCTCCACTTGGATAACGCTTTCCTTGGGGAATATGATGGTATCTGGGAGACTGCTCATTTTCTCCAGGGTAAGTTGATTCTCTTTATCCTACAGGTTAATTTATTTTTTATGTTGGGAACTCAAACCTTTCCCAAGACTCTAGAGAGGTGGTTATGACTTTAGTAAGCTCCAGAGGTACCATGGTGCAGTGAGAAGGCCAGGAGATCTGGGTTCTGATCCCAACCACCAGCTGTGAACTGGGGAGGCCCTTCGCCTCACTGAGCTTCCAGCTCCTCTCAGTAAAATGGGGCTGACACTACCTGTAGCTCTGGCTGGCTAAGAGAACTTGAGGTGCCTGAGGTACCAGCGGAGCCCGCACAAGGCGAGTATTCACAGATGGAGCCACCACTGTTATCATTAGGCAAAGAGGAGTGGCATGAGAACTGGCAGGCTCTGTTCTTAGTTAGATGAGACTCACAGACCTGGGCGGCCCTGCCCTTTGGACGGTACCCAAGGTCTTCTAGATGTTGTTGTTCAACCAGGACAGCCATGCCAAGCTGTAGGACCCGTGACACGGTGGCTCACTGGGAAACTCTGACATGCCAGGAAACGATTTTCCCCACTTCACATGTGGCCCACAGAGCCTGGGTACGTAATGAGTTCCATTGCCTTCCTCACTGTTTCGACCCAGGAAATGTCACCACAGTCTTAAGTGGCTGTCCTTTTGTTGCTTGATGATTCCATCTTATGGGAGGCCCTACACTCAGCATCTCCCCAAAGCTGCTGTGTCTTGCTAGGCTGATCTGATATCTTTGTCAGAGGTGCCTTACCCTCCCAAACCATTCTGCCAAGAGGCCCTCCCAATTCAGAACTCTCGCAGTCACCCCAGAATGCCAGGCATTCAGAATAGGATTATTTCCAGGGCTCATGAACTAAAAACCTGCTATAGGTCAGGAATTATGTTTTTATTTTTTAAGTTGGAATCTCATTCTGTTGCCCAGGCTGGAATGCAGGGGCATGATCATAGCTACTGCAGCCTCCCCCTGCTAGGCTAAAGTGATCCTTGAACCTCAGTTTCCAAGTATCTGGAACTACAGGCACATGCCACATGCCCAGGTAATTTTTTGATTTATGATAGAGACAACATCCGCCTAGTTGCCCAGGCTGGTCTTGAACCTGTGGGTTCAGGCATAGCTCCTGCTTCTGTCTCCCAAAGTGCTAGGATTATGGGAGTAAGCCACCACGACTGGCAGGAATTGTATATTCTTATTTAATACTATGACTTAGCTGGTGTTGCCCTACTGCATAACTGAGAACGCTGAGGCTCAGAGCAGGGACGTCACTTATCTAGGTTTCCATGGCTAGTAAGGGGGAAAAGCCGGAATGTAACCCAACCATATAACCCAGCCATAGAAGCTGAGATGACTTTTCCACCCCTCCATACTGAATTTATCCCTTCAGGGATACACTCAGCAGCATCATGTTGTTGCTATTCTGACCTTCACTGGGGAGGTTGGAGAGTGAGAGAGGCCTGTCTTCTCCATCTTAGGTTGGCCCACCTATCCATGGGCAGTTGTCCTGCCTGGGCGAGTCTCCCTCTGTCTGTGTGCTCTTCAGTAGTGTCCTTAAAGAACAGAGCTTGGGCCGGGCTCGTTGGCTCAGCCTGTAATCCCAGCACTTTGGGAGACCGAGGTGAGTGGATTGCCTGAGCCGGTAGGTTCGAGACCAGTCTGGACAACTTGGAGAGACGTTGTCTCTACAATAAATCAAAAATTAGCCGGGTGTGGTAGCACGTACCTACGGTTCCAGCTACTTAGAAGGCTGAGATGGAAGGATCGCCTGAATCCAGTAGGTTGACACTGGGGTGGTCATGATCATGCCACTGCACTCCAGGCTAGGCAATGGAGTGAGACTCCAACGCAAAAAAAAAAAAAAAAAAAAAAGAACAGAGCTTGTTCATCTAACACTCACTGAAGGTAGAACACGTGCCAGACACTTTAAGGCACTAGTGTGTGATGGTGGTTGTGAGAGGCAGTGTCTCCCTGTTCACAGAGCCTGCAGCACATGACAGCTATCATATGCTATGTACTGGGCCCTTAATATGCAATATCCAAGTTCGGTAGCACAACCTCTCCAAAATTAGTGTGCCCATTCTGCAGGTGAGACAACCGGAACTCAGAGAGGTAAAGTGAGTTGCCCATAGCCGGGCTCGGTGGCTCAGCCTGTAATCCCCCACTTTGGGAGGCCGAGGTGAGTGGATTGCTTGAGCCCGCGGGTTCGAGAGCCTCCTGGGCAACTTGGCGAGTCCTCATCTCTACAATAAATCAAAAACTAGCCGGGCGTGGTAGCGTGCGCCTGTAGTTCCAGCTACTTGGAAGGCTGAGGCGGAAGGATTGCCGGAGCCCAGCAGGTCGAGGCTGCAGTGGCCGGGAGTGGCCACTGCACTCCAGTCTGGGTGACAGAGTGAGACTCCAACTCAAAAAAAAAAAAAAGTTTCAGGTCTCGACTCTGGGAGGGTTTTTTCAGCACCGTCATCCTTGAAGCCTCCTCCTGAGGAGATGGAGCCAGGGGACATCTCTTTTTACTGGTCTGAAATTTGAGCAGAAAAAGTGTGTCAAGAATAGATTTGAAAACAGAATATTTGACTGGGCATGGTGTCTCATGCCTATAATCCTTACACTTTGAGAGGCCCAGGTGAGGGAATTGCCTGAGCCCACATGTTGGAGACTAGCCTGGGTGAACTTGGTGACACCTACAATAAATCAAAAAATTAGCCAGGTGTGGTGGTGCACACCTGTAGTTCGTGCTACTTGGAAGACTGAGGTGGAAGGATTGCCTGAGTCCAGCAGGTTGATGCTGTGGTGGCCATGAGTGTGCCACTGCCCTACAGCCTGGGTGACAGAGTGAGACTCCGACTCAAAACAAAACAAAACAAAACAAAACAAAAACCCAGAATATTTAATGATAATGGGAAAAAAACACAGAATGTTAGGCTAAAAAACTGTGTGATAGCAAAACTGTATGATAAATATCACCACTGTTTGTTGAGCACCTATTGTGTCCCAGGAACTGAGCTGAGCATTTTATATTCATCATGTCATTGAATTCCCATGCTGACCCCATGAGGGGGTAGGGTATTTTATTGTTCCAGTTCACAGATAAGGAATTTAGGGGTTCGGGGAGCTTAAGTAACTTACTCAAAGTTAAGACATGAACCCAAGGCCTATTGACTCAACAGGCTAATCATTATGATGCAAATTTTATAAATAAATCATATGGAGAAGTGTCCGGGTGTAGGATTATAGGTCATCATTGATTTTTATACTTTTCTCTGTCTTTTATCTATTTCCCAGATTTTCTACAGTAAGCAAATTATTTTTATAATTCAAAAAACAAAGTTATTTGTTATAGATTGAATAGGAAATTTATTCCCATTTCTTTTATAATACCATAAAGAAGACTTAAAAATAGATATTTGTAGCCAGTCTTGGTGGCTCAGCCTGTAATCCCACGCCTTTGGGAGGCTGAGGTGAGTGGATTGCCTGAGCCCGTGGGTTCGAGACCCTCCTGGGCAGGCGAGACCTCATCTCCACAATAAAGCAAAAAAATTATCTGGGCATGGTAGCGCGCGCCTGTAGTTCCAGCTACTCAGAAGGCTGAGGTGGAAGGATCGCCAGAGCCCAGCAGGTCGAGGCTGCGGCGGCCGGGAGTGGCCACTGCACTCCAGTCTGGGCAACAGTGAGACTCCAACTCAAAAAAAAATAGATATTTGTGCTTCATGAGTTCGGTTTAACTGGTTCAGTATGGCCCTCCCTCCCTACCTTTTCCTTTTCTATCACTCATGCCAGGTGCTATGCCAGGAGTTGGAGACAAAGCAAGGCCTAGTGTGTTGTCTGGCACAAAGCAGGCCCATAATAAAATTGTGTTGGGTGGACGAACAGTAGATTGATAGATGGGTGGGAGGATGGATGGATGGATGGATGGATGGATGGATGGATGGATGGATGGATGGATGGACAAATGGATGGATAAATAGATGGATAGACCAGGTGCAGTGGCTCACGCCTATAATCCCAGCACTTTGAGATGCTGAGGCAGGATTGGTTGAGTCCAGGAGTTTGAGGCCAGCCTGGGCAACATAATAAAACTTCATCTCAAAAAATAAAATTACAAAATTAGCCAGTGTAGTGGTACATGCCTGTAGTCCCAGCTACTTGGGAGACTGAGGCAGGAGTGCTGCCTGAGGAGGCTGCTGTGAGCCATGGTTGTGCCACTGCATTTCAGCCCAAGTGACAGAGTGTTAGACTTCAATTAAAAAAAAAAAAAGAATATATGGATAAATGGATGGATGGATGGATGGATGGATGGATGGATGGATGGATGGATGGATGAATGGATGCCAACCAGCTGTAGTTACAGGTTCCAACTTTAGGAGATTTCTGATATGGGTATTGAGCCATTGCTCACTGCAGTGTGGATTCTTGTCTCTAAGAAGTATCCCCAGAAGTACTGAGGAAACTGCCCAAGGGAAGTAGGAATCAGTAACAGTGGGAGATGTGGGGCTCAGAAGTGCTTGTTAAGTGGGAAAAGGGGTTGAAACAGGAAATATGCAGGCTGAATCTTTTACTTAGGAAAGAGGGTCTGAACCCATGGTCAATATTTGCCCCACACTGATAAGGGCAAGTTCAAAACAGGGACCTTAGTCTTTGAGGAGGAGTAGTCATAAGGACATACATAGTCATGAGGGTTTCCTTTGCCTCTCAAAGTGCTGGGATTACAGATGTGAGACTAGTAGTCAAGAAGGGGCTCTGGAGCGGCCTGGCAACATAGCAAGACTTCATCTCTTAAAAAATAAAATAAAATAAAATTTAACTGGGCATAAAAAGTGCATACCTGTAGTCCTAGCTACCAGGGAGGCTGAGGAGGAAGGATTGCCTTAGCCCACGTGGTTGAGGCTGCAGTGAGCAGTGATCATGCCACTGCACTCTAGCCTGGGTGACAGAGTGAGATCTCAACTCAAAGAGGGGGGGCTCTTTCGTGCAGGTAACCCATTACCCCATATTTGCTGACATTTAAATTACTAAACTTCACTGAGCCTCAGGGTGCCCAATTACGCAATAGGGACATTAAGAGGACAAGCATCGAAGGGTTATCATGAAAATTAACGATTAAGGAGAAGAGTTAACTATTATTAGACACGTTTATAAGACAACCCATTTTACTTATGTGAAATAAATTTGGAAATGCACCTGTCATGTTCTGATAAATTTTGGCTATCATCTCTGCCCTCACAATTTCTTCCTTATCAAGCAGTTTTCTTTTTTAAATAGCACTTCAATTTTTAGAAACATTTTAAAGGTATAATTTTTAAAATTATAAATTACTTTTTAAATTATAAAATAATTTTATTAAATTAAAAATAATCATATTGACTATTTAAAAAAATAGAAACATATTAGGCCAGGTGCGGTGGCTCAAGCCTGTAATCCCAGCAATTTGGGAGGCCGAGGCAAGAGGATTGCCTGAGCCCAGAGGTTTGAGACCAGCCTGGGCAAATTGGTGAGACCTCAATTCTACAATAAATCAAAAAATTAGCCAGATGTGGCCTGTAGTTCTGGCTACTTGGAAGGCTGAGGTGGAAGGATCTCCTGAGCCCAGCAGGTTCACACTGGGGTGGCAGTGAGCATGCCACTGCACTCCAGCCTGGGCGATGGAGGGAGACTCCAACTCAAAAAAGAAAAAAAGAAACACATGAAGAAGAAAAACCCTCCCATTATCCTGTCACACAAAGATAATAGTTGTTGGCATTTGGGTTATTTTCTTATAGGTATTTTTCTATTAAAAAAAAAAATCTGTATCTATTTCACAGTGTGGACACTGCCCTATAGCATCAGTTTTATATTCTAAATTTTTTTCTTTTAGTTAAGATCTCACTCTGTTGCCCAGGCTGGACCCCCTATTGCTCATGGCAGCCTCGACCTCCTGGGCTCAGACGATCCTTCCACCTCAGCATCCTGAGTAGCTGGGGCTATAGGTGTGTGCCACCACACCCGGTTTGCTTATTTATTTATTTATTTATTTATTTATTTATTTATTTATTATAGAGACAAGGTTTCACTACATTGCCCAGACTGGTCTTGAACTTCTGGGCTCAAGCAATCCACCCACCCTTGCCTTCCAAAGTGCAAAGTGCTGGGATAACAGACGTGAGCCACTACACCTGGCCTATATTTTGCTATTATATTAGAACTACTCCCCACGATGTTAATATTCTTTTAAAACATGACTTTTATGCTCTAGAATGCCCTATTTTGTGTTTGCAACATACTTCATTGAATGCTTTTCTATCTGGGGATACCTGGGTTGTTTTCAAAATTTTTGTTGTGATGCATCTTCTTCCTCTTGATCTCTACAGGTCCTAATAATTTATTACAGGCTCCCCATATGGTTGGCACTGTTCTGAGTTTCCACTTAATTCTTCAGCAACCCCATGAGGGAATGACTATATCATCCCAGTTTATAGATGAGGAAACTGAGGTGCAAAGAAGGAGTGGATATTTCCTTACAGTGGAAGATGTTCTTCAAAGTATGAAAAGTGGATCAAAGGGTATACACATTTTTAAACATCTTCTGGAAAAGTCTGACTGTCACCAGTCACTAAATCAGCAGACTGGGTTGGCAGGTGGCACTGGCTCCCTGGTGGGCCCTAGCTGGCGGATGTCATGGTTTTCGAGCCTGTTGATGGAAGAATCCACACTCGGGACATAGTCCTCTTCCTCCTCAGTCACTGCACAGGTGGGTCTCCTGCCTGGAGACCTTTCTTAAAAGCTGAGCCCCTGTCACAGAGGCACCTGGACAGCAGGGCAGGTGTCTCTCCCAACTCCATCCTTCTGAAACACGTGCTATGAAATTAGAAGGCCAGTGGCATAATCCTCCTGCTCATGCCTTTGGTGGACATGTGAGAGGACAAAATTAACCTTGGGGATGCCCTGCCCTTGGCCAACAAATCCTGTGGCATTGAGCTCACCCAGATCCCACACTTACACAGAAAGGCCCCTGTGGTCACCAAAGGGTGTAGGCCTGGTCTGCACTCTGGTCTCCAGGCTGTTGCTTGCCTTAAAGATGCCTCTCCTCTATTCTTTTTCCTCTGATCGTCTTCTCATCCTTCGGGGCCTGTTCAAATGTCACCTCCTCCTTGGAGCCCTCCAGGATCCTCCGGGCAGAAGTAATTAATTATTCTTCATACCTTCCACAGTTTGTGACTTTTGTTTAGCACAGATTTAATTTGCCTCACATTGTAGCTAGCTGTTTCCATTTGTCTCTCTTGCTGGACTATTAGTTTTTGAGAGCAGAACTCTATTTTAAAAGTTTAGTATTGTGGGTTCTGTAGTCATACAGATCTGAGTTCAAATTCTGGCTCTACTACCTATACTGGCTAAATGACTTTAAGCTAGTCACTCAACCACTCTGATCTTGGTTTCTGCCTAAGTTTAATGGACTAATAAGCCCAGTCATCTTACAGCGTTGCTGTGAGACTCAGAGTAGGTTGGCAATAAACATTAGCTCTTATAATTGTTAGCATTATTATTATACTTTATTTCTATGACATTCAGCCTGTTACCTTTGCTTACTAAGAGCTTAATAAATATTTATTATTGTAATACTGGGCATGGTGGCTCACACCTGCAATCCCAGGGCTTTGGGAAGCCAAGTCCAAGGGAATTGCTTAGGGCTAGGAGCTCGAGACCCAATTGGGCAACATAGTAAGACCGCATCTTTATAAAATATTTTAAAAATAAGCCAAGCATAGTGGCATGTGCCTGTAGTCCTACCGACTCAGGAGGCTAAGGCAGGAGGATCACTTGAGCCCAAGAGTTTGAAGCTGCAGTAAACTATGATCGTGCCACCACACTCCAGCCTGGGCAACAGAGAGAGACTCTGTCTCAAAAATAAATAAATAAATAGATAGATAGATAGATAGATAGATAGATATTATTATTATTGTAATTATTCAAGTAAAACCAAGAGGTAGGGTATAAGGGGAGTCATGATCATGGACTCTGGACACGGATTAGTAAGGATCAAATTCTGTCTCAGCCACTTTCTTGCTGGGTGACTGGGTAATTTACTTGACTTTCCCTGAGTCTCAGGCCACTCTTGTTTAAAATGGACACAATAAAAGCACCTACCTCAGAAAGTACTTCATTTAGTCCAGGGAAGAAATTAACTTATTCTAACAGGCGCCCAATCAATAGTCAAAACACAGAAAATGTCCAATGAAAGCATTTGGTATTTGTGGTGAATGGCCTCCAACCCCTGGGAATTCTCTCTCCGCAGATCATCAAACGCTGTGACATCATGCTCCTGATGGAAATCAAGGACAGCAACAACATGATCTGCCCCATGCTGATGGAGAGGCTGAACGGGTAAAGAGGGGAAGGGTGAGCCCTCTGTGGGTCGGGGTCAAGTGCAAGGGTGCCTGAAAGGCCCCAGGGACCTGAAAGTCCTTGTGAGCCTGCGTTTGACCACCACCTCACATGGCCAGCGCTGCCCAGGCTTCCGCTCAGCCATGGTCCTGAGAACTTTCACCTGGCTGGTTTCAATATGATAAAGCAAAATAGGAGAAAAACATGAGGAGAGGGGACAGAGAGAAATGAAAAAGCAGACAAGAGGCTGAGCTAAGCATGGTTATAAAGAAAATATCGAAGAAAAAAGAGAAGAGATTGAAAGCCAACAACAGAAGAGTTAATAAAATTGACTCTTAAAATACGGTATGTAGCCATGTGTGGTGGCTCACGCCTGTTATCTCAGCACTCTGGGAGGCCAAGATGGGAGGATTGCTTGAGTTCAGAAGTTTAAGACCAGACTCGGCAATATAGTGAGACCTCATCTCTACAGATTTTTTTTTTATTAGCTAAATGTGGTGGTGCATGCCTATCGTCCCAGCTACTCAGGAGGTTGAGGTGGAACGATTGCTGAGCCCAGGAGGTCGAGGCTGTGATGGGCTGTGATCATGCCACCACACTCCAGCCTGAGCATCTGAGTGAGACCTCGACTCAAAATAAATAAATAATTAAAAAGATATGCTCACACGCTGAAATATTATACAACTGTTAAAAAGCATGCTTACTGCCAGGCACAATGGCTCACGCCTATAACCCCAACACTTTGGGAGGCAGAGGCCAGAACCTGAGCCTGCAGGTTCGAGACCAAACTGGGCAATATGGTAAGATCTCATCTCTACAGTAAAATTTTAAAAAATAATTAGCTGGGCATGGTGGCCCACACCTGTAGTTCCAGCTACTTGGAAGGCTGAGGTGGAAGGATCACCTGAGTCCAGCAGGTCGAGGCTGCGGTTCCTGTAAGCATGCCACTGCACTCCAGCCTGGGTGACTGAGTGAGACTGCCGCTCACAAAAAAAACCAAAAAAAACAAAAAAAACCCAAATGGGCTGAGTGTGGTGGCTCATGCCTATAATGCCAGCACAGCACTTTGGGAAGCTGAGGTGAGAGGATTGCCTGCGCCCACAGGTTTGAAACCAGTCTGGGCAACTTGGCAAGACTTCATCTCTACAATAAATCAAAAAATAAGTAGGTGTGAAAGCACGCGCCTGTAGTTCCAGCTACTCGGAAGGCTGAGGCAGAAGGATCACCTGAACCCAGCAGGTCGAGGCTGTGGTGGCCGTGAGCATGCCATTGTCCTCCGACCTGGGTGACAGAGTGAGACTCTGACTCAAAAAAAAAAAAAAAAAAGGCATGCTTACTACAAAATAAGTTGGAACTAAATATTCCAGCATGGAAAGATGGCTGTAATACATTGAAAAAAGCAAGCTCAGAACTGCAGCTAAAATAGACCATTTTAGTTGTCATGACACATGAATAAGGATTCATGTTCATTTGTGTTTTTATGGGCACAGAAAAAAAATGGAAGGATGTCCTCCAAACTGTTAATAGTAGTTATTTCTAGGAACTGTGAATAGAGAACCATTGTGGAGGAGATCAGTGAAGGAATGGGGAATATCTGTTTTTTTATTTTAACACTTTTGTATAATTTGAGTGTTTTATAATAAGTCCACAATGATATTAAAATTAAAATTAAAGCAAAAAATTAATGTCCTCAAATAGTTTTCAGTGATATTGAATAATCTCTATGATTCATATTATTTCCCAAAGAATGATCAACAGACCTGCCCTTCTGAAAATCACCCCAGAGTGAATTAAAAATATGTATTTGGCCGGGCTCGGTGGCTCAGCCTGTAATCCCACGCCTTTGGGAGGCTGAGGTGAGTGGATTGCCTGAGCCCGCGGGTTCGAGACCTGCCTGGGCAGTGAGACCTCATCTCTACAATAAATCAAAAAATCAGCCGGGCGTGGTAGTGCATGCCTGTAACTCCGGCTACTCGGAAGGCTGGGGCGGAAGGATCGCTGGAGCCCAGCAGGTCGAGGCTGCGGTGGCCGGGAGCGGCCACTGCACTCCAGTCTGGGCGACAGAATGAGACTCCGACTCAAAAAAAAAAAAAAAAAATGTATTTGTGGACCCTTGTCTATTGCAGGAGAATATCTGTGAAAAGGAAACCTGTATTTTAAGAAGCTTCCTTGTTGATTCTGATGCACCCTAATCCTTAAAAACCTCTAATGCAATGTAAAGCGGTACCATCATGACTCACTGCAGCCTTGACTTCATGGGCTCCAGCAATCCTCTTGCCTCAGTCTCCCAAAGTGCTGAGATTATAGGCATGAGTCACCACACCTGGCCTAAATCTTTGATATTTTGTAGAGACAAGGTTTCACTATGTTGCCCAGGCTGGTCTGCCTGGGCTCAAGCACTTCTCCTGCCTCAGCGTCCCAAATTGCTGGGATTACAGGTATGAGCCATCATGCCCGGCACTCGCTTTCCTCATTAGTAAAATGAGGTAGATTATAGAACTGGGATGTCATAATACTTAAACTTAATCATGCCTGTAAGTGGTTGAGTAGTGGCTAGCATGTAGCTGTTGTCAATACGTGCCAGTGATGTCTAATACCAGTAAAAGGAAGGTGTTCTGCGGTGGGCAACCTACCACCAAAGTCTGAGGAAGCAGAGAAACTGAAGAAAGAGGCTGACATATCCAGTTTCTCAGAAAGAATTGCTTAATAGGGGCTTAAGAACAGAAGCCATGTCTGTGTCTCCTGCAGCAGCGAGACAAGATGGTGGCTGCCCGCACCATTAACCCCCAGAGCTGGGGCTTATCTACCAAAGGGAAAGAGGGTGTAGGACAACTGCAGGGAAAGGCAAGAATGCAGTATGAATATGCCCAAGGGCAGGATTCATGGTCAAGATTGCTTTGGCCTGGTCAAAGTTGTTTTGACCTAAGGGCATGTAAGTACACACTCTTACACAAGGAGCAGCAGATAAAATAGAAATCTTAGAGGCATTCTTGGAGCTGGGGTTAATCAGAAGTCAACATGGCTGATTGACCTTCAAGACAGAGTCGCTTTAGCCTCCACAGAAGGGAATTGTAATGGCAGGTGATGGTCCAGGGGTCACGTACCAGCTGCCATTTTTACCATAGCTACAGACCAGGCATCCTGTTTATCAGTTCCCATGTGCTATCTCATTTATTCCCCACATTAGCCCTGGAGGCAGGTACTATTCAAGCTTCCCTCATTGCACAGAGAGGAAGCACCTGCCTAAGGTCACCCAGCCAGCAAACCAGCAAGCCTACCTTGGAACTTGGGTCATGTCTGACTCCAAAGCCAGTTCTCTATTCTGAGTCCCTTCTGCCTTTCTTGGAGTGGCAATCCTTCAGTTTTCAGGAGTGTGGAGGACTGAAGGGAGATGTGGGCTCCAGGCATCTTCCCCAAAGTCAGTCCATGGCAAATCTTTTCACCCCGAGAGGTCTTGGTGTTCCTCACCCTGTCTGACTGTGCTGTAGACTCCAGGCAAAGCCACGCATGTTTGTCCCTTTATCCCTTCATAAGCCAGGGTGGGCCTTGGTCACTTTGCAGCTGGGTCACCGCAAGCGGTTTGCCAACCCAGAACTCGACAGGCTAGATTCAGAAGGGGCCAGTCTCCCCAAAGTAGAAGATTCTATTCTTCCCCGTAGAATCTAATGTCCATACTCCTGGGGCCCCAGTGGCTGGGTGTGTCTTAGAATAATGTATCTCAAGTTCCGGAAATTTCTGAAAGGTAAGTTGGCTCTAAATACACCTTCTGGTTTTTTCCAACTGAACCTGAGACTACACTGCAGCTCTAGACCTGCCCTAAGATCTTTTTGTGGGCAGATAGAGTGAAACTGTGTCAGGCTCTGCCCAGAGTAGAGTTATTGGCAAACATGCATATGGAGTCCAGTTTCCCTGGTACAGGTGAAGGGTGGGGTCAGTGGGACTTCATGGCTGTATCCTCAGCCCCCAGGACATAAACAGATGTGATATGAAATCATAGCCCCAGGACTTGTGAGAAAATGTCTGGGGGTTTCCAGAAGAGAGAATATTCCTGCACATGATAAATACTCAGGAGTGGTGCGTGGACATGATGGGTGACCTGAGAAAGTATCATCTGCATCCCCTGCCATAGACCAGATTGGGGTCTAGGGCTGATTTGGTCTTCTAGGGTCTCAGTGGTCTCCCGCAGGTGCAGGCCAAGGTACGTAGGTTTAGGGGTGAGTTGGATCTGGGTTCAAATCCCAGCTTAGCGCTTGCAAACTACAAAAAGGAGATAACTGTAGTACTTGCCTCATAAGGAGAGAAATAATGACTATAAACATCCTGGTAGATGCCAGATTCCAGCCAACGGTGGCCCTTCTTATTGGACTCAAACAAAGGTAATGATGAACCCTCACTCTTCCACATGAAGCCATTGGGTATGTGGAGATATACTGGACAGAGGGGGATGTATACAATCGGGGAATTTTTATTCTTTCAGATACAATATGAGAACTTTATGTTTTCTAGAAACTCAAGAGCCATAACATACAGCTATGTGATTAGCTCTCGGCTTGGAAGAAACACATATAAAGAACAATATGCCTTTGTCTACAAGTGAGTATAATCTATGCCCTGCGAACATGCCCATTGATAAATTGAATTTAAAATGACTATTTTCTTCAAAGCCACGTTCTGATCTCTAACCAGTTGTTGATGTTGATCAAAATAATTACTGTCAAAACTGGGGCTGACGCAAAGTATTAGCCCTTCAAGCTAAAAACACAAGCAGCCTCCTGACTGCTAATTTGTTGGGTGGCCTAGTGGTACCTGGGTCGGGAGTTCTTTCTTCCTCACAGTCAAGTCCTAACCCAGGGCTGGAAACCTAAGGCACTCACACTTCTGACTCCTGAACTTCATATTCTTGTCTTCTTCCTACTAGCAATTTAAGTCTGAACATTAACATGTGGGTGCCACACATAAGTAGTATAGTTCAGATCCTCGGTTCCCAAGGGTTCTGGCTTTGAGAAGCATTGATTCAGCCTTGTTCTCAGGTATAAAGATTCCCTTTCTGTGCTCAAGCCTGCTCTGGAGCCTAACAAATTCCTGGGAACCTACAGATCTGCTTCTTGAAAGAAGGAAGAGAACGGCTGACTCAGCAAGGAAGACTTGCTTTTCTCTCTTCTAGGGAAAAGATGGTGTCTGTGAAAAAAAGCTACCTCTATCATGACTTTCAGAATGGAGACGTGGATGTGTTTTCCAGGGAACCTTTTGTGGTCTGGTTCCAGTCGCCCCACACCGGTGAGACTCACAGGTCCCTCTCGTCCGTGACCCTCCCCTCCCTCATCCAGCAGTGCATGAATGGGCAGCAGCCCTGAGTGTGAGCTCGGGTTTATGCAGCATCTTCAGGGAGGCACTAGGCTGGAGATGACAGTGCACTGCTTCTCCTAATACCTGATTGTAGAGGATGCAGTTTAGTTTGGTGGCACCAGGCTTGCTTCTCAGAATGCCATGACTCATGGCCTCCCCAGTCTGGAACCCACCTTCCAGAATCAATAGAAACTCCACTCTCTTTGGAGCACTTAAACTCATAGAAGTTATTTACCACAATTCCCTGGTCTCTGTCAAGCACAACTATTTCTTCCTTTTTAAAAATCCTATGTGAAAGCCACCAATGGTGAACCCCTAGCTTAGAGATTCACCCTCCCTCCAGTCACTACATAGCGTTCTCTTCCACAGACTGCAGGGACAGAGGAAATCCAAATGGATTCCTTCCTGGACTCTGACAATAATACTTGGTGCGGTGGTTCATGCCTGTAATCCTAGCACTTTGGGAGGTGGAAGCAAGACGATTGCTTGAGCTTAGGGGTTCAAGACCAGCCTGGGCAACTTGGTGAGACCTCATCATTATAATAAATAAAAAAAATTAGCCAGGCATGGTGGCACACACCTGTAGTTCCAGCTACTTGGAAGGCTGAGGCGGAAGGATCATCTGAGCCCAGCAGGTTGAGGCTATGGTAGCTGTGAGCATGCTACTGTGCTCCAACCTGGGCGTCAGACTGAGACTCTGAATTTAAAAAATAAATAAATAAAATAAAATAGGACTTGTATTGGTCCCTGATTAAGGGCCAGCCTCCTGTAATCCCTGCAATGACTCTACAAGGTGGGGCCTAGGATTATTTCCACTTTACATCTGAGGAAACTGAGGTTCAAGAAGGTAGAGTCACATATCCAAGTCACCCAGCCATAGAAGTGGACAAGCCCGGATTGGAACTTATGCCACTACCTCAGGAGCCCATGCTCTTAACCACTATGTGACATTCAATGGAGTCAAGAATTTGGTTTGTGAATTGCAGCTACTTAGATTCAAGTATTTTTTTTAGTACCTGCTATGTGCCAGGCTCTGTTGAGAGCACTGCACAAGACAGACAAGGTTCATGTCCTCATAAAGTTATTTTGCAGTAGGGGAGATGGATCATGACCAAATAAATAGATGCACAGTGCATACTATACCAATAGAAACATCTTGAACTATGAAGTTAACTATTTCTGCCCAGGCTCACAGAGTACTGTAGGAAGACATGCATGGGAGTGCCATGGGGAAATTCCCAGTAGAAATAGAGAAGGAGGAGGGGATTATTGAGGGCAAGAAAAGCGCTTCAGAGAGCATGTGCCCTTCAGAGAATATAATAATGTTTTCGTCATGCACACAATTCCATTTGGCTGACCAGGGCAGTGTTTGGCGAGTTCCCCACCCCAACCCCAAGAGTTATTTCTTCTCAAAGAGAGTCCTGAGTCTTTGTGAATTGCTAAACAAACCTGTTTATCCTGAGCCTCCACCCTTCCACCCTTCCCTACCCCTTCTTCTTTCTCCTGGGATAGCACCACCTGTTTGGAATTTTCTTTCTTGTACAAGGAAACCTATGTCCCCTGGATCTGGGATTAAAGGCAAAAGAGTTCGCTATTCATCTATCTTTTCCTTTGTTATGTATTTATCCAATCATTCATTCATTCATGTATTTAGTCAACAAATATTTCTGAGTACCTCCCATGTGCCAGGCACCGTGCCAGGTTCTGGAGGCAAGAGAGCCTGCCCACATGGAACTTAGGTTCTAGTGGGCCAAAGAAGCAAAGAGAGTAATTTCAGAGCAAGAAGGAAGTAATAAGCAGAGGGCATTGAACAGCAGGGCAGGGAGCCCACCTTAGGTGTCCTGTGACCTAAAGAAGCCAGCCTTGCAGAGAACAGAAGAGAGGGCATTCCAGGTAGAGGGCACAGTGAGCACAAAAGCTTAGAAGTGGGAAAGAGTTTGGCATGTTTAGGGGGCCCAAAATGAGGGTGGGGGAGGTGAAGTGGAGGCCTGAGGAGGAGAACTGGTGATGAGGCTGGTGGGGAGCATGGAGCACTGGGTTCAGGCTGCTGGGCTGTGTGACTTGAACAGTGAAGACCACTCTCCACTCCCCACCCCCAGCCTCTGCCTCACGAGGTAGAAAGTTCCAAGCCAGGAGGACTTAGACACTTCACAATGTGCCATGTTAATTTTAAATAGCTTTTTGTTTTAATTTCTGATTACAAAAGGAGTACAAACTGACAAGCCTAATTTTGTGTGTGTGTGTGTTGGAGTCTCACTCTGTTGCCCAGGCTGGAGTGCAGTGGCATGCTCACAGCCACTGCAGCCTCGACCTGCTGGGCTCAGATGACCCTTCCACCTCAGCCTTCTAAGTCGCTGGAACTACAGGTGCATGCCACCACGCCCAGCTAAATTATTTACTGTAGCGATGAGGTCTTGCCAAGTTGCCCAGGCTGGTCTTGAACCCATGGTCTCAGGCAATCCTCTCACCTTGGCCTCCTAAAGTGCTGGGATTATAGGCATGAGTCACCGTGCCCGGGCTCAATTTTTTTTAACGGAAAAAATTTTTTTCCTTAGTACAAAAGTCAAACAACCTTCTTATTTATTTATTTATTTATTTATTTATTTTCAGTTGGAGTCTCACTCTGCCGCCCAGACTGGAGTGCAGTGGCCACTCCCGGCCACCGCAGCCTCGACCTGCTGGGCTCCGGCGATCCTTCTGCCTCAGCCTTCTGAGTAGCCGGAATTACAGGGGCGTGCTACCACGCCCGGCTGATTTTTTTTTTTTTTTTTTTGATTTGGAGTCTCACTCGGTCGCCCAGACTCAAGTGCAGTGGCCGCTCCCGGCCACCACAACCTCGACCTGCTAGGCTCCGGCGATCCTTCCACCTCAGACTTCCAAGTAGCCAGAATTACAGGCATGCGCTACCACACCCGGCTGATTTTTTGATTTATTGTAGAGATGAGGTCTCGCTGCCCAAGGCAGGTCTCGAACCCGCGGGCTCAGGCAATCCACTCACCTCAGCCTCCCAAAGGCGTGGGATTACAGGCTGAGCCACCGAGCCCGGCTTACAGGCTTCTTATTTAAAAATAGAAAATAAAACCATAAATATGTACCATTTTTATTTGTTAATTAAAAAAGAGGAAGAAAAAAAATGTCTCAGAGAAAAGAAAGAAAAACTTTTGTCAAAAAACGAGAAAATAAAAGCATCCACTATACCAGCAAGGAACACGGTCTACCAGCTTTCTCTTAGCTGTAAGGGGCAAGTGGGAGAAGAGTCTTTTGTGTACTAAAAATAAGCAGCCTAATGACCCTAATATAATTGAAATTCAGCCACTGGCTGGACCCTCTGGAAACCGGGGATACAGAGACGCAGCCTGTGCCTTCTGGAGGGGAGAGCCTGTTACCTTCAAGCAGTGTTCGTGGGATCTTGACAGGGGAAGTGTGTGACCTCCGCCTTTTTCCTGTCTCTCAGCTGTCAAGGACTTCGTGATTGTCCCCCTGCACACCACCCCCGAGACATCCATCAAAGAGATTGACGAGCTGGCTGATGTCTACATGGATGTGAAACGCCGCTGGAAGGCAGAGGTGACGACCTCTCTGTTTGTCAGATTCCACGTAGCAAGGGCAGGCTCTGGTCCTTGAGTGGGATGAGTACCTCTCCCGTGGGGACGAGGAGGCAGGGCACATGCAGGCCACCAACACTCTGCAGCCTCGTTTTAGGCCTTGTCCTTAGCCCTAAGTATTTTTCTTGCTAATTCTGCCTGGGTACCGTCCACATGGGCCTTGGGTATTCATATACTGTCCCATTTATAATGGATACCAGCATGTTCTGAATGGTTGGTACCAGGCTCTGTGCTGAGGTTTGACATGGACACGTTTATTTAATCTTACCAGTAATTCCATGAGGTCACTACAGTACTTTTAATCATTCCCACTTTGCAATTGAGAAGGGTGAAACATAAAGAGATAAGGAGTGTTTTGGCTGCAAGCAACAGAATCTTTGCTTGGCTCATGAAAAGGAGAAACAATTTATTGGTTTATGCAACTAGAACGTCCAGGGATAGTTCAGGCATGGCTGTAACCAGGGCTTAGACAAAGTCACCAGGGCTTGATCTGTCTCTTCCTTTCCATCTCTTGGCCTCCTTTCCTCTGCATGGGCCGGTCTGACCTTGGGATGACAAAATGGCCACCTGCAGCCTCCAGGCCAACTGACAATTTTTCTTTCCCGTAACACAATACCCTTTGATTGAGTCTCATTGGCTCCGATTGGGTCATAGGTTCATCCCTGAACCAATCACTGTGATGGAAGGATTGAGATACTCTGGCTAAATCTGTGTCGGTTCCTTCCCCAATCTCATGGACTGATGTGGAGGAGGGAGGGAGGGATGGTTTCCCAGAGAATCTTAGGGTACTTTTCTCACAGGAGAGGGCATACAATCTGCCATCGATAGGCCTCAATTATTTCTACTTTTGGAAGGCAGGGATGCTACCACCTGTGACTGTGATAGTCTGTGAAAGCCCTTGGCAAATATGGAAGTACTCCAGGGTTCTTCTTCCGTATTCCTCTTTTCTCCTTCCGGATTGTGGCTCCTGTGATCCCCCTTCCTCCTCCCTAGTTCCGCTGCTCAAAGTGCAAAATGAGTCAAGGGTGAACATAGTTGATCAGAGCTGAGGCGTAGAGAAGACAAGGAGTGGATTTAGTTGCTTATTAGTAAATAACAGGGCAAAGGAAAGACCCATTCATTCATTCCAAACATCATGAAAATCACTCATTCGACAAGAATGTATTGAGCATCTATTGAGTGTCAGGCTGTGGGGAGGCAGCAGTGCCTCAAAAATGAACAAGAGGGGAAACTCTTGTGATGAGGGACCTTCAGGGAGGCAGATCCTGGTCTGATTCTTGACTTCACCACTTGAACCTCTCAGTTGTGCGGCCTAGAGCAGGCACTTAATCCCTCTATCTTGTTTCTACGGAGGCTACTGGGCCTTTCTACCTTCTAGTATTTATTGTTGCAAGGTAAAAGTTAAACTTTAAAAAACACTTGACACTAGGCCTGGCACGTGGGGAATGCCAAGCAAATCATGCCTGCATTAGTAGAAGCTGGTGACACTCAGGGTAAAGATGACATTCTGTCCTCCACTGCGCCCATTAATCTCAGGGGAAATTATGATCACTGAGGTCAAAATAAAATGTTCTTGAAGAGAACTCTAAAGTCAGCAATTTGCCTCGCCCCAACAACAGCACAAACAAGGAAATCTGACACTTCCTCTGTATTGTGGAAGGTTACAATTTTGTTCCAAGAACCCTGCAGAGAAAAATACTTTCAAGTTGCTGATGGTGGCCTTGGGTGGGAATGGACAGCTCACCCGATGGTCCCCTTTCCTTAAAATTCCTTCCAGTTCCTCAACAGACTGAATTTCCTCAGGAATAAGTTTCCAACTTCAAAACAATAGGAGAAAAAGAGTTATGCCAAGGCTGTCAGTACACCACCCAACCCATTTTTCCTGCTTGGAAACAAAAAGTGTTGATTCATTCATTCATATGCTAATACCCTGCAGCAGTTTAAGACAGAGACAAAATATGTGAGGGGCTATATTAGCTGGGTGCTTTTATTCCCACCTAACTCTGCATGCTGGATTATAGAAATGCAGTGACAAAGAACAGCAAACATTCCACCTTTCTGTTAGGAACACCCTCCCTGCTACACACTCACCTGTCATCAAAACTGTGACTCAATTTTAAATTGTGGCCTCATCTCATAAAAAGCAAAAAGAAATTAAGAAAGACCCTTGTTAGTTTGCTAGGGCTACCGTAACAAAGTACTGTACCAAAGATTGAGTGGCTTAAATGGTAGGAAGTTATTTCCTCACAGTCTTGGAGGCTGGAAGTTCCAGATCAAGGTGTGTCAGCAGGGCTGTTTTCTTTTGAGGGTCTCTCCCCTTGGCTTGTAGATGGCCATCTTCTTCCAGTGTCTTTCCGTGGTCTTCCCTCTATATCTGTCTGTATCCTAATCCCCCTTTTATAAAACACCAGTCATATTAGATTAGGGCCCACCCATATGATCTCGTTTTACTTTAAGTAGCTCTTTAAAGACCCTATGTCCAAATACAGTCAGATTCTAAGATATGGGGGTTAGGACCTTAACATATGAATGAGGGGGGTACAATTCAGCCTGTAACAGACCCCATTATTTACTGGGCACGAGAGGTAGAGTCATTGCTAGCAGTCCCGAGTGAAAGCATTCTGCGCCAGCACTGCCAGGTGACAGACCCGGGTCTTGTCTTTTAGAATTACATTTTCATGGGTGACTTCAACGCCGGCTGCAGCTATGTCCCCAAGAAGGCCTGGAAGAGCATCCGCTTAAGGACTGACCCCAGATTCGTTTGGTTGATTGGGGATCGGGAGGACACCACCGTCAAGAGCAGCACCAGCTGTGCATATGACAGGTAGGAGGCCTCTGCAGTTTGTAGCTGGCCCACACGGTACTAAGTATGCACTAGAAAGGCACAGGCTTGGGGAGCCAAGTCAGTTACATTTCAGGCCCCTCCACTGGGTACCAGTGTACAAACTGCATGACCCTACGTGGTGGCCCTGGGCACTGTAGCATAGTAGAGGTAAACACTGGCTTTGGTGTCAGACAGGCCTGGATTCACATCCCAACTCGACCACTTAACGTGTCTGTGACCAAGACTCTTAAGCTTCCAATGCCATCATCTCCTCACCTGTAAAATGGAGACTGTAGTAGTGCCTCCCCCATGGGGATATGATGAGGAGTGAATGAGGTCACATATGTAAGGCTGCTAGGCCTGCCCATGGCAAGTGCTCAGTACATTAATTGGCTGCTCATTTTTCCATCACAAAGACTGACCACAATTTATTCAGACAAGTCCCACAATAGAGCACTAGATTATTACCAAGGGTTTGCAGTTATAAATACAGCTGAAATGGGCATGGTTTCCTCAAGGCAAAACTCTAAAAATGGGACCAGTTAGTTAGGGCATTTATGCTTTTAAAGCTTTTATTACACATTCCTAAATGCAAATGCATGCATTTAAATTGCAGCATTCCCTTGGTCTTTTAAAGTCTCTTTGGGAATTTTTCTTTGCCTCCCTCCCTCTGTCCCTCTCTCTTTTTCTTTCTTTCTCTTTGTTGGAGTCTCAGTCTGTCGCACTGACTGGAGTGCAGTAGGTAATCACAATCACAGCTACCACAGCCTCAACCTCCTGGGCTCAAGCAATCCTTCTGCTTCAGCCTCCCAAGCAGCTGGGACTACAGGCATGCACTACCATATGCAGCTAATTTTTTTTTTTTTGGTAGAGATAAAGTCTCCCTATGTTGCTCAGGCTGGTCTTGAACTGGGCTCAAGTGATCCGCCCACCTCGGTCTCCCAAAGTGTTGGGATTGCAGGTGTGAGCCACAGCACCCAGCCTTCTTTGGGGATTTTCAAGCAGCTTTCATTTTTGCTGCTTTGGTCAGGAGGGAGGAGGGAGTGCCTGACACAAGTGAACATTAGTGATCTTCAGCAGCAGAACTGCAGTCAGGGAACCCCAGGAACCTGGTCCCAACATGGCGGTGGCCGCAGTTCCCAGAGCTCAGCCTGCCTCTGAGAAAGTATGAGATGACCATCTGCAAGAGAGCAGCCAGTTGTTCTCACTTCTCTGATTTTGAGGTCTGACTTTCATTTCCGTCCCATGACCTCCTTTGTTCCTCTTGAAGTTTTTGGGGCTGGTGTTTCCTTTGCAGAAGTCATCAAAGTGGAAACTCAAGGTAGGAAGTAACAGGAGCCTGAGAGCCCAGACTGCTCCAGCCAAGCTGGAGGGCTTCTAGAAAAGCTGGGGAGAGGGCCCCACTCACTCACACATGCCAGGTGTGTCCTCTTGGGCAGCTCAAGTCTCTTCTCCTGCCTCCTCCTTCTTCCTTGGCAAATGAGATAGGCATATTTGAAAATAACGTTGCAGTAAAACAGTCCACCGTAAGGAAAGATATCCACAATAAATTAACTAGGGTGGTAGAATAAGTTTAAAAAAAGATGGTTTTCTAAAAGAACTCTTATTTTATATACACATATACCAAAGGATGGCGGGATTACACGTACTTAAAAAAAATTAATTTCAGCTGGGCTCGATGGCTCAGCCTGTAATCCCACGCCTTTGGGAGACTGAGGTGAGTAGATTGCCCGAGCCTGAGGGTTCGAGACCCGCCTGGGCAACTTGGCGAGACCTCATCTCTAGAATAAATCAAAAAATCAGCCAGGCATGGCAGTGCATGCCTGTAGTTCCAGCTACTTGGAAGGCTGAGGCGGAAGGATCGCCGGAGCCCAGCAGGTCGAGGCTGCAGTGGCTGGGAGCGGCCACTGCACTCCAGTCTGGGCAACAGAGTGAGACTCCAACTAAAAAAAAAAAAAAAATTAATTTCTTATTGTGATGCTCCAAATTTTTTGTTTTCCATAACAACATGTATAACTTTTGTGGTTTTTTAAAAAGTCACTTTAAAAAAGTCATTAAAATGCTATTTTAAGCCGGGCTCGGTGGCTCAGCCTGTAATTCCAGCACTTTGGGAGGCTGAGGTGAGTGGATTGCCTGAGCCCACGGGTTCGAGACCCACCTGGGCAACTTGGCAAGACCTCATCTCTACAATAAATCAAAAAATTAGTCGGGCATGGTAGCGCACGCCTGTAGTTCCAGCTACTTGGAAGGCTGAGGCGGAAGGATCGCCGGAGCCCAGCAGGTCAAGGCTGCAGTGGCCAGGAGTGGCCACTGCATCCAGTCTGGACAACACAGTGAGACCCCAACTAAAAAAAAAAAGCTATTTTTAAAATGGAGTTGGCCAGGTATGGTGACTCATGTCTATAAATTCCGCATTTTGGGAGGCCAAGGTGGAAGAATTGCTTAAACCCAAGAGTTCCAAGCCAGCCTGAGCAACATAGTGAGACCTCATCTCTACAAAAAAATTTAAAAATTAGCCAGATGTGGTCGTATGCACCTGTATTCCCAGCTACTCAGAAGACCGAGGCAGAAGGATCACCTGAGTCCAGTAAGTCAAGGCTGCAGTGAGTTGTAATCACACCACTGCACTCTAGTCTGGGCAACAGAGTAAGACCCTGACTCATTAAATAAATAAATGGATAGATAGATAGACAGATGATAGATAGGTAGATAGAGGATAGATGATAGATGGATAGAGAGAGAGATAAAATTAAAGATGGTTTCAATTTCAGTCTCTGTTCTGTGTGCATACATTTCTTGAATACCTCCCATGCGCTGAGCACTGGTGGGCATGCAGTGATGCCCAGGACCTGGCCTGTGTCTGAGACCAGACTGGACAAACTTCACATGAATACCTGACTGAACCATGCACGTCCCCAGAGCAGATACATCAATATGCTGTCCTTTGGTCTCTAGTCTTTTTTTTTGAGTTGGAGTCTCACTCCGTCGCCTGGACTGGAGTGCAGTGGCTGTTCCCGGCCCCCGCAGCCTCGACCCGCTGGGCTCCAGCGATCCTTCCGCCTCAGCCTTCCTAGTAGCCGAAATTACAGGCGCGCGCTACCACGCCCGGCTCGTTTTTGATTTATTGTAGAGATGAGGGCTCCCCAAGTGGCCCAGGTGGGTCTCGAACCCGCGGGCTCAGGCCGTTCACTCACCTCAGCCTCCCAAAGGCGCGGGATGACAGGCTGAGCCACCGAGCCCGGCTTGGTCTCTAGTCTTAAAGAATGACCTTCACAAAGCTCTAACCTAGTGTGAAGAGCTTACCTTTGGGTTGAGTTAAAACACCATCAGAACCAGTGGTCAGAGTCTGGAAAAGCCCAGTGGCTCGTCATAAAGTGGCATGTGACTCACTCTGCCATCCTTCAGCCTCCCAGGACCACATAGATGCCGACAGCATCACCCCACCTGGGGAATGTTAGTTTGTTTCCAAACTCTTTTGACAGCCACATCCTCATTTTTTGTCACCACTGCAAAGCACTTGCTTGCACTGTGGCTTTTCTCTATATTTTCCATCAAATCCATTAATTACTGAAATAAGTTAACTTCATAATACTAAGGTAAGAAAACACGTATCATTTACCACAAATTGAAGATAACTGTAAAATTAAGCCCAGTGAAAATCGCACAATGTTAAATTCTGCCTTGATTCTCTTGTCAGAAGAATGCTTGGAAGTGGCAGCCTGCTTTCTCTTTGTCAACACGGGAGCTTAGGGAGACATTAAAACAAGCTAGCACCTAGCTGAGAATTTTTCCATAATCACATCGGGAAAAGTGAAAACTAATCGAAAAGGAAACAGCATTCTCACTATGCAAGTCATTGCTGCATGGTGTAGGGTCCACGTATAGCATAAACTCTCCCCTTTCCCCACCGGGGAAACCTGCCCACACTGGGAGACGCTGTCCTGGGGTCCACAGGACCATGGCAAGGACTGATCCTATTTCACAATGGTAGGCACTGTCCTCCAGGGTCACCAGCTCAAACCAGGTCTTGAGCTGCACATGAAAGGGTCCAGCTGTTCAGTCAATTCCAGATGTCATACACAGGCCTTGGTTTGATCTCAGAAATCAACTGTGTAGATTAACACAACTCTCCTCCCTCCCCTTGCTCCAGGATCGTACTTAGAGGACCACAGATTGTCAGCTCTGTTGTTCCCCAGTCAAACAGCGTCTTTAACTTCCAGAAAGCTTACAAGTTGACTGAAGAGGAGGTAAGGCTGCCATCTTGTCTTTCTGTGCCCTGTCCTGGAGAGATGGGTTGGTGTCACCCTTTGACGTCACCACTGAAGACACGATGTTGGACATTGGACCTTGAGTCTCAAGGCCTATGATTCTGAGATTTGAGAACCTGCCCACATTTCTGATTGAACTGGTCCAGGGACAGTGCTCACCAGTGTGTGTTCTGTTGGGGAACTTTGGGCATTTCATCTTCCCTCCCTGTTCCTGAATTTGTCCTCACTAAAATGAAGACATCTCCCAGACATCTCCTAATTTCCAAATCTTTTTTTTTTTTTTTTTTTTTTTTTGAGTTGGAGTCTCACTCTGTCGCCCAGACTGGAGTGCAGTGGCCGCTCCCGGCCACCGCAGCCTCGACCTGCTGGGCTCCGGCGATCCTTCCGCCTCAGCCTTCCAAGTAGCCGGAATTACAGGCATGTGCTACCACGCCCGGCTCATTTTTTGATTTATTGTAGAGATGAGGTCTTGCTGCCCAGGCGGGTCTCGAACCCGCGGTGTCAGGCAATCCACTCACCTCAGCCTCCCAAAGGCGCGGGATTACAGGCTGAGCCACCGAGCCCGGCTAATTTCCAAATCTACCTCCCTTTTCTCCTTACAGGCCCTGGACGTCAGCGATCACTTTCCAGTCGAATTTAAGCTACAGTCTTTAAGAGTCTTCACCAACAGCAAAAAATCTGTCTCTCGAAGGAAGAAGACAAAGGCCAAAAGCCCATAGATACAAGGGCCCTATTTTGTTAACCATTTCTTGCCTCTAAATAAAACAGCTCTAACAGGTATGAACTGCTCCCTGCACTTAGGAAACAACACTGGTCCAGCTGCTTTCATTTTCCTTTCCCTCATTTTGAGTCAGAGTCTCACTCTGTTGCCCAGGTTGGAGTGCAGTGGCGTGCTTACAGCTACTGCAGCCTCAACCTGCTGGGCTCAGGCAATCCTTCCACCTCAGCCTCCCAAGTAGGTAAAACTACAGGTGTGTGCCACCATGCCTGGCCAATTTTTAAAATTTATGTGGAGACGATGTCTCACTGTATTTATTACCCAGACTGGGCTCAAACTTCTGGGCTCAGGCAATCCTCTTGCCTGTGCCTCCCAAAGTACTGGGATTGCAGGTGGCTTCTTTCATTTTTTGACCTGCATTTATCCTGACTTGAGCCAAATTGGAAGGAGAATCGTTTATTATCTTTCTTGGGTTCATACCTCCCCTGAATTGTCCAAAAGGAAATCAAGGACTTTTGCAGTCCAAAAGGATAGTCTTCACACCCTGAGTTAGAGCCCTGTCTGCTGTCACTGGCTCTGTTCAACCCCGCCACATGAGAGGCTGCAGAAAGAGGAAGAACCTTGAAGTCCTCATGAGGAGATTCTGTTCCACCAGCAATGACCAGAGATGCCAGAGCTCCAGATGCACCCATGATTTGGGCAATGAACGGTTTTGCCTGCCCCCTCCTGTCTGGGGCCAGGCCACCATCATGTTCTCACAAGGAAGGTGAATGAATGCTACTCCCTCTGGTCTCCCTGCCTCCAAATTGTCCTTCTCTAACTCAGCCAGCCAAGTAACCCCTGGTGTCCTGCTCTGAAATACTATCCTGAGTACAGCCCATACCCAGCTCCACCCCAGCCCATACCTCCTCAGGGGCCCCCACGACCACGGGAGAGAGCCACATCTTTGGACGCCACGAAGGTCTCTGTTGTCTGTCATATCCTGCCAGTCTCCACCTCACACACGTGCCCCAGCAGGACGTTCTGCCCTGCGCACCTCACGTTCTCCTTCTTGGGACTTTGGCTCTGCCCCATGCCTTGTCCAGGACCGGGACCAGGTGTCCCCACATACACCCTACCTCCACTGCAACATTCACTACATCGTACTTGTTACCAGCCAGGGCCAGTCCTGGGGGTCCTGGGGGGTCTCTCTGTGACAAAGGCCCAGAGGGCTGGGTGGGACGAGAGGATTCTGTTACCTTTCTGCAACTATAGAGGCTCATCAGAGTCCAGCAACACAGCACCATCTTACCTGTAGCCAGAGCCTCATTTTTGTGGGTTGTGCTTGTTTTCCCTGTTGTCATTTCTTTGTTCATGTAGTATAGCAACATGGCTGAAGAAGTAGTAGTGACAAGGAATGGTGCCCCCTGACCTCACCCCCTAATTTTCCAGTCTCAGAAACAGCCCCTGGAGTAGCTTTCATCCCCTCTTCCCACTATGTGTTCCTCCTGAGAGTCTGCACATCAATGAGCACCATGTGTAACCTTCAAAAATACAAAGCACAGCATATGTATGCACGGTTCCTCTCCTTGTTTATTTCCTTTAGCATATTGGGGGTGATATGACTTTTGATGTAAGAGAAAGAGACCATAAGCCTGATGCTTGAAATCATGTAACATCTGACTGAGGAAATGAAATCAAACGGGCCCATATTAAGAGGGGAAAACATCTTCCCCAAGTGTTCAACCTCAGAGGTCTTGTTGGAATTGGCTGGGGGATGGCAAGGCTGCTAAGACATCTGTCACCCCTCTTCTGAGGCAGGGCTCATCATCCCAGGAAAGCTACCACTTTCTAAGGTCAAAGATGGTCAAGCAAGCAGTTCACAAATGAGCATATTCCAGAGGGAGAGGATCATTCTTTGGCCTCAAAGTCTGCATGGTTGGGGCAAGAGCCCGGGCTTCTGGGTGGCGGAGGAGGGGGGAAGGTGGACCAGACACTAAGTGAGCCTGTCCCTGGCTCCAACTTGGTCCTGACAGCCTGTGAGCTTCTGTCCGGACAAGGCATCCCTCTGTTTCTGCCCTGGAGCAGGTGACTGGAGCCACAGGCACCTGCCAACTCTCATTCTGGTCAGACTACCAGGCAGCAGGGCACAGAACGGGACTTGTTCGCATTGTCAACAACCTAATGGAGCTGCAAACATCCTTCTGTCTCTCTGGGCCACCTGGCCTGGCCTGGACAAGGAACTCCAGTGGCCTTTGGGGAAAGGGGAGCGTTGTCCATGGTCGTATGCATACCTACAGCTTTGGCTTTGAAGACTCTGAAGTTTAGTGTGCATCAGAATCCCGGGCAGCCAGATGCTGTGATAATTCCCAGACCCTGGCCCCAGAGTCCCCCTGACCCCACCCCTAAGGGATTTGGACCAGGACCCAAGAACCTGTATTTTCTTTTCTTTTTTTTCTTTCTTTCTTTTTTTTTTTGAGTAGAGTCACACTCTGTTATCCAGGCTGGAGTGCAGTGGCACATTCACGGCTGCCATAGCCACTACCTGCAGGGCTCAGGTGATCCTTCTGCCTTAGACTTCCAAGTAGCTGGAACCGCAGATGCATGCCACCATGCCCGGCTATTTTTAAAAAAAATTTATTGTAGAGATGAGGTCTCAACAAGTTGCCCAAGCTGATCTTGAGTTCCTGCGTTCAGGCAATCTTCTCGCCTCTTCCTCCTAAAGTACTGGGATTACAGGCATGAAATACCGTGTCTGGACAGGAACTTCTATTTTCTTCTTTTTTTTGAGTTGGAGTCTCACTCTGTCACCCAGGTTGGAGTGCTGTGGCACGCTCATGGCCACCACAGCCTCCACCTGCTGGGCTCAGGCGATTCTTCCGCCTCAGGCTTTCAAGTAGCAGGAACTACAGACGCACACCACCACACCTAGTTTATGTTTTGATTTATTGTAGAGACGAGGTCTCGCCATGTTGCCCAGGCTGGTCTCGAATCCCTGGGCTTAGGCAATCCTCTCGCCTCGGCCTCCCAAAGTGCTGGGATTACTGACTTGAACTGCCGCACCCGGCCAGGAACCTGTATTTTCAGTAAGTGCCCCCGGCAGGTGATCTGAGGCCCAGATTTTGAAATTACTCTCCCAGACCTCTTTGGTGAGAAGAGGGGTAGCATGGTGGCAAGGGACAGGCTCACGTGGAGCCATATGCGGTATCACCTCCGGCTGTGGGTCCTTGAGCCGGTCACTTACCTGCAGTTTCCTTGTGTGTAAAATGAGATAATGGGAGATGCGAGCTCACAGGCAAAGTTTAAATAAGAAGACAGATGTAAATCATCATGCATTTACCTGACATCTAGTAAGCCCTTGATAAAGGGAAGCTATATATTTTTAACAGGATTTCCTCTGTCAAAGGGTAGGCTAATTTTTTTTCAGAATCAGAAGGAAAAACATGAACTTTTAGATGAAAGAAAAAATTTAATATAATGATAATAATATGTTTGTCTTTATGCCAACAGAGTTGTAAAATATCTTTTCTTTTTTTTTGAGTTGGAGTCTCACTCTGTCGCCCAGACTAGAGTGCAGTGGC
>NW_007247472.1:374689-380570 GCF_000164805.1 Carlito syrichta
ACCCGCGGGCTCAGGCAATCCACTCACCTCAGCCTCCCAAAGGCACGGGCTCAGGCAATCCACTCACCTCAGCCTCCCAAAGGCGCGGGATTACAGGCTGAGCCACCAAGCCCGGCTTAAAATATCATTTTTAATATGTTTTTTAGAGGAAGGGACCCATGAAGGCAAGAGTGCCTAGGGCCCACAAAAGGCAAAATGGGGCCCCAGTGGAGCCAGAATTCAAATCCAGGTCTGTCTGTCTCCAAAGTTTATGTTCTCACTAGTCTAGTTTAACCCCATTTTGCAGGTGAGGAAATTGGGGTCCAAGACCACAACAAACAGGTGGCAGAGCCAAGCAGAGGTTGCAAGCTTCCCGTGGTCCAATCACCATATCATGTGGTCTGACAGCGCCACCTGGTGGCTTTTCAAGAACTCCCCTTTAGTCAAAAAAATGAACCTAAAGAGAGAAAGAGCACACAGGTCTTGACACCCTCCCCACCCCACCCCCACCACGCCACAAAGAAACCACAAGCCAGTCTGCATTTGGGTGCTGCACTTAGCGGCGGGGAAGCCAGGCCAAGTAGCCAATTCCATGCCCTCTCTCAGCTGTCCTTGGGATTCACACATCCCGCCCTTACACACACACACACACACAAACACAACCTCTCCTAGAGTAACAGCATCATCCCCCAGCGTTAATATTTGTAAAGTGCTTGGATAAGTCCTGTCCACTAGAAGTATACTGTCAAAGGCTGGGCACGATGGCTCAAGCCTGTAATCCCAGCACTTTGGGAGGCCAAGGTGAGAGGATTGCCTGAGCTCAGGGGTTCACAACCAACCTGGGCAACTTGGTGAGATCTTGTCTCTACAGTTAACCAAAAAATAAGTCAGCCATGGTGGTGCACACCTGTAGTTCCAGCTATTTGGAAGGCTGAGGTGGAAGGATCGCCGGAGCCCAGCAGGTCAAGGCTCCGGTGGCTGTGAGCATGCCACTGCACTCCAGCCTGGGCAACAGAGTGAGACTCCAACTCAAAAACAAAAAAAGAAGTATAATGTCATGTAACTTGAAATTTTATGGTAGTCGCATTTTAAAAAGTAAAAATAAACTGAAATTAATTTTAGTATATTTTATTTAACCCAGAAGTCAGCAAGCTATAGCCTGTGGGTAAAATCTGCCCCACATCTGTTTTGTTTTGTTTTGCTTTTGAATCAGAGTCTTACTGTCACCCAGGCTGGAGTGCAGTGGCATGCTTACGGCCACCACAGTCTAGACCTGCTGAGCTAGGTGATCCTTCCACCTCAGTCTTCCAAGTAGCTGGAACTACAGGTGTGCACCACCACGCCTAGCTAATTTTTTGATTTATTGTAGAGACGAGGCCTCACCAAGTTGCCCAGGTTGGTCTCGAACCCCTGGACTCAGGCAATCGTCTTTCCTCCGTCTCCCAAAGTGCTGGGATTACAGGCATGAACCACTGCACCTAGCTTTTTTTTTTTTTTTTTTTAGTAACCATCTTTTAAAATGAAGTGCTATTGGAACACAGCCATACCTATTTGCTTTTGTTTTGTCTATGGCTACTTTTTTTTTTTTTTAGTTGGAGTCTCACTTAGTCGCCCACACTGGAGTACAGTGGCACACTCACGGCCACCACAGCCTCCACCTGCTGGGCTCAGGCGATTCTTCCGCCTCAGCCTTCCAAGTAGCAGGAACTACAGATGCACACCACCATGCCTAACTTATGTTTTGATTTATTGTAGAGATGAGGTTCCACCAAGTTGCCCAGGTTGGTCTCAAACCCCTGAACTCAGGCAATCCTCTCGCTTCAGCCTCCCAAAATGCTGGGATTACAGGCATGGGCCACTGTGCCCAGCTTATGACTACTTTCATACCACAACAGCAGAACTGAATATTTGCATAATTGAGACTGGACACCCCACAAAACTGAAAATATTTACTATCTAGTTCTTATAGAGAATATTTGTCAATTCCTGATTTAACCCAGTCTATCCAAGTGTGGTCATTTCAACATATATATATATGTTTTTTGTTTTTTGTTTTTGAAGAGAGAAGATCTCGCTCTGTCACCTAGGCTGGATTGCAGTGGTGTGCTGCAGCCTTCAACATCTGGGCTCAAACAATCCTCCCACCTCAACCTCCCAAGTAGCTAGGACTACGGGCCCACACTGCTATGCCTGGATAATTTTTTATTTTTGTAGAGACAGAGTCTTGCTATGTTACCTGGGCTGGTCTTAAAGGCCTGGACTCAAGCGATCCTCCCACTTCGGCCTCCCAAAGTGCTGGAATTACAGATGTGAGCCACCACATCCGGCCTCAACATATAATATAAAAATTATCCATGAGATATTTTACACTTTTTTACAAACTAAATCTTTGAAATTCAGCCTGTCTTTTTTACTAAAAGTGCGTCACAATCTGGATAAGACACATTTCCAGGTGCTGATGGTCATGTGGATCTTGACTACTGAATTAGACAGTGCAGGCTTAGGGCAAAGTATCATATAGGTATTTATTAAATACCCAAATAAATTCCCCACTAGCCCTCTTAACTGGCTTCTCCGAAAGAATTAAGCCCTAACATCCTGGGACAGCCCCTGTTTGTAATGAATCAGCTTCCTTCTTCCTCTAGAATAGTTTTTGGTAGGGCTTAGTTTTTTTTGTTGTTGTTGCAGAATCCCAGTTGACAAAGGCTGTCTCAGTGGCAGCCTGTTCTCTTCTAAGCAGCATGCGGACTTGCTGCTGTTAGAGATCATCATAATAGTAATTAACATAACTAACATGTGCAGAGCCCGCATTGTGCCAAGGGCTTTTTGAAAATTGTTTTGTTAGTCTCTGTGCACCAAAGGTGCCCACCGTCCCCTGTCACAGCCCGTCTCGCCCTGTTCTGTGAGCTCCAAGATCTGCCCCCTTCTGTCCCAGGATCCCAGGCTAGGACTGGCCCACAGGAGCCAGTAAATTGAATCAAATGACTCCAGATAACTGGGGGGGGGGGGGGGGGTATTTGGAGTTTGACTAAATATGGCTGTGGTGTGCAAAGTTGCAGTGTGTGTTCCAGGAGAATCACCTTCCCACGTTGGTCCTTGCCCGCTAGCCCAAGGCAGATGAGGGAAAAAAACAGACAAGGTTGTTTCATTCATGGTGCCAAGTGGTCTAGATCTTCTGTGAAGCTTCAGGCTAAGAGGCAGACCAGTAGAGACCTGGAAACTCCCCTCGAGGTGGCCCCCCAAAAGAGCTGTTAGTTTGTCCAGTTCTTCCTCTGTCCAGCCTGAGGAGTTGTCCTTTTAACCAGACGAGGAGTGGGGGAGGGCACACTGCTGATTGCACAAGCCCTGCCCATGGGCATTCTGGTTTCACAAAGAGCTGTGTGCAAGGATGACTGTGAATTCCCACACTCCTGAGGTCTTCTGAGCAATCAAATGCTGTGTGCATCATCAGATAGGCCTCCATGCACAGCCATCTGATATGTCTAGGATTCTATGAGAAAACGCTTTCCAAGGAAAAGGGGAAGGCCTGTCAAGACAAGTAGCCAATGTTCAGCTATCAGAAAGGAGGTGGTGTGGGTTGAGTTGTGTCCCTCCCAAAAAAAGCCAAGATGGTGGTGGCCCTTACCCACATGCCAGCCGTATTCCCGGGATGACAGGATTGGGTACCGGAACCTCTTCTCCGGCTTCTGCCGATGCCGCTCCCAGAGATGCCTTGGAAGAGCAGCTGCGGGGTGCTTGGGGGAACCTGCCTCATCTTCAAGCCCTCTGGTCTGCTCTGGCCTGCTAGCCCCCGAGTCACTCCTCTGGCCTCCCAGACTCTGTCGCCCTTGGATGGGGTTCCCTGGACACCCACTCTCCTTGACAGCTGGTTCTGGACCCCCTTGGTCTCTGGCTGTCCAACCTGTACCTCCTTGCTGTCAAGATAGCTGCTAGCAGACTCTGGGCCTGCTCCCGAGGCTGACCTGAATGGGGCCTGCTGGGGCTGCTTCTAGTGCAGTCCCCTCCTTTGGGTACTTGTGGCCGTAGTTGATCTTCCAGGCAGCCCTGGCGGCCACCTCCTTTTGGATGTGCTTCCGCCAGCAGGCATGGTTCTGGAAGGTGTACAGCTCCCTCATGGCAGGGGACAGGGAGGGACAGAGGAGGGAAGAACCGTTCTCCCACAGCAGCCTGGCCTGTGTTTGGGTTGCTGGTGCCTTGTCTCCAAGGATACGTGCAGCCAGTGAGGACTGGGCTGCCAAGGGCCTGCCAGAGAGGAGGGGCTGGGCTGCCCAGGGGACTTGGGCCACCCCCAGGCAGGAGAACAGACCAGGCTGGGAGAGGGAGCAGAGCCAGGCCGCAACCCGCCCCGGGGGGAGGGAGCTGACCTTCCCCAGAGGGGTCCAGGGCCCGGGCCTCCACCTTCACATCCAGAAGGCCCAAGGGTGGCCCATGGGGTGTCACGGCCTCTATTCCATTCGGCAAACCCCAACGTACACCCACTATGTGCCGGGCACTGAGGAGGTCCAGAAAGAGGCCTAGTCTCTACCTTCGGAAGCTCCAGACACACAGCTGAGGGGCTTGCCATGGTGACTCTGGAGTCCAGCTCCTGAGACATGCAGCTCTGCCGCTCGCAAGCTGACTGGCCTCACCTGCACAACGGGGTAGGAGGGAGCTACCCTTCGTATTGGGAGACTGACATTAGCCAGTGTCTAAAACTCCTGGGCAGTGTGTGGCACAGAGGAAGTGCTCGGTGATCATCAGCTGCGAGTTAAGAAGCACCCGTGAGATGCCAGCTGCTAAACCAGCCCCCTCAGTTGCTGGGGTTCCTGCGGCCTCCTTTCAGGTGGGGAAACAAGGCTCGGAGGAATGATGTGACTGCCCAGGGCACACCGCTGGCATGCCTGCCTGTGTGTCCCTGGCATATCTGTGCTTGTGTGTGCCCACTCTGCGCCAGTTCCTGGCAGGGCTTTCCCGTGTTATCTCACTTCAGCCTCACGGCGGTTTGCACACAGGCTGTCTCATGTCACTTTCCTGGACGAGGAAACTGAAGAATTGCTGGGATTGTCTCCAAGACCCATGCCCACGTGTCACACACAAAACTCTCCCGGGATATGTGACAAGCCCATGAGAGAGGCCCAGGCAGGGTGGGGCAGAGGAGGGCCCACCAGATGCCCCAGGCGCACCATGAAGCCAGCCTCCCGGATCTTATGCCCTTCGCCTCCCTGACTCTCTCCGGGAGTGAGTACCCATGAGAAGGAGGCTCCCACAAGACCCGGGGACCACTTGCCTTTCTGCTCTGCTAGTGTGCCCTCACTTATCCATTCAACAAACATTGTTTGCTTTTGACGCTGTGCCAGATATCGAGCCAGGTACCAAAGGTAGATGAGAAGGGACAGAGCTCATGTGCTTCTACCCCTTAGAGTTACCCAGTTCAGAAGGGGAGGCGGGTTCACTTCACCACCAGGTTGGGTGAAGGGGGAGAGTCAGAGAAGGCTTCCTGGAGGAGGTGCCCTTCACTGAGACCTGAGCTATGAACATGAGCTTAGCCAAGCAGCTTAGCAGCAGACTGGGACCCCCAGTCTGAAAGGCAAGAAAGGCCACGGCTGTATAGACTGTGTCAATTTGGGAAGATTCAACTCAGATTAAGTGGAACCGCCTGTGCAATATATCACTGTGGTCATTGATTAACCTCTTGAATCCCAGCTGCCCCAGCAGGCTATGAGCACCAATTAGTCCTTCTCCCCTTACTGAGGACCTACTATGTGTCTCAGCCTCAAGGGAACAAAACCAATATAACGCCCTGCCCTGTGGAGCTTGTGCTGCCCTGCCCCGTCTTGCTGAACCCCGAGTCTGTCTCCAGAGTAGCTCCATGGGCACTGCCGGACACACAGTAGGTGCGCTCCACAGTGGCTATGGGGGGGGG
>NW_007247472.1:380823-440677 GCF_000164805.1 Carlito syrichta
GCCCACGAGGCGGAAACCCTTCTCGACAGAAGCGCGGCCGGGGGAGGGGCGGAGAGGGGCCGCGGGGTGCTCGCTGCCGAGGGACCCGGGACAGCCGCCTCCGCGTCCTGCGCCCTGCGTCTGCGAGGGTGCACGACTTCGCGGCCCCGATCCTCGATTCAGGCTGACCGAGCTTTGACAGAGCCTTGGCCATTCGTTACTCCCTGTGGACCTTGGGCCAGTCACTTAACCTCTCTGAGCCTTGCCAACCTCTGCTGTGAAAAACAAACGTGAGGGGAAGACTCAGTGCCTAGCATTAGTGTTACTGAGGATGTGCTCGTTTTCTTCCTCTTAGTTTATGAACTCATTTAAACCTCACGAAACCATCCCTGAAAAGAGGAGGGGGCAGCTGTCAGGTCTGTCTCTGGCCTAGGCCTGGGATAAGGGAAAAGGGTGAAGCTCTGAAACCAGGACACGAGAACAGGCGGTTCCGACTGGAGCCCGCCTGGGTGCCTCTGACTCGCCCCATTTGCCTCCCACCTTTCTGGTCACTCAGCAGCCCCCCTGGACCATTTGCTGGTCCACCATACTCCTCCTGATGACACAGGACCTAGTCCCCAGCTCAAGGCTCTGTCCAGCGCCACCCTGCCTTTCCGAGGACTTGGCACTTGTGTCCTTATACTACCCCTCCTGGACTGTAGACTCTCATGCAGAAGAATCATGCTACCTTCACCAGTGAGAATAATTTTATGAACGCTTGCCATGTACTGGACACTGTGAGACGCTCTTCACATATATTTTGTCAGTTCATCCTCTATAGGGGGGGTCCTATTACCCCATTTCGTTGGATAGAAAACGGAGGCACAGTTTTCTGTGAGGGAAAGTGACCTGTTGGAGGCCATGGAAGGGCCAGGATTTGAACTCCCTGGCCTGTGTTTGTAGCCACCGTGCTAAATGGCTCCCTTCCTCTCTCCGGGGCACCCTTCACTCTGTCCTGGGAAGACAAATCTCCCCAACACTCAGGAGCCCCTTTCCCAGCAGCTGTGGGGGTGGGGATGAATGTGCTAGGAGCGGAGGTGTGCTTCTGGGGCTCAGCTTTTCTTAGAATGGAGGTTTCCCACTATTTCCCCATTTTGTGGGTGAGAGCAGCGAGGCACACAAGGCAACTGCCCAAGGCATCCCAGCTGGTAAGCAGCAGCACTGGGACTGAACCTGTAGCATGTGGCCTGCGGCCTTCTGAGCGCGGCCCACACCCTCGGTTGTTCTGGTGTTGAGGCTGGCTGCCTGAAGCTGGCATTTCCAGGACATGGCGCCTCTGCCAAGGTTTCCTCCTCCGAGATCGCCCTGCCCGGATTCAGCATCAGCTTCGCCCTGGGAATGTTCACCGCCTGGGAAGGGAGGGCGGCCTCGACAGGGAGAGGCATTCTGGTGCCTTAGGAAGGGGTGTTCACGCAGAGGGTGAACTGGACAATCAAAGGCCTGCAGAGTCTTTCATCTCTGAGCTGTGTCCTGGGGAGATAAGCAAATCTGAAACCCCCTTGGCAACGTGGATCCATGCCACGAGGCACGCGTCAACTCTCCATTTCCTGCCTGCTTTTGAGAATTCTTGAGGAAGAGAGAAAAAGGGTGTGAGGGGTGTGGGGTGGGTCCCCCTAAATGCCATGTACATGAGCTGGTCCCGTGGGCCCAGACAAAAGCCTTATCACAAAGAAGAGAAGGATTCCTTTGTTTAAAAAGATTCTTCCCACCATGTGTTCCAGCAGCATCCTCAGGATAAAGCCAGAGGAAATAATGGAATGCTGGCCTCCCTCGTGCCCTCACTCCCTCCAAAGTGACATTTTTACTCCCTCTTCAAGTCATGATTTGCTATTGTGAGGGAAAAAACCTAAAGAAGATATATTTCTGAGATCTTTCATCACTCTGATACAAAGCCCCTTCCCCCTCCAAGTTAATGGAGACTTCCTCCATCTTGCCAGGTGCGGTGGCTCATGCCTGTAATCCCAGCACTTTGGGAGGTCAAGGTGAGAGGACTGCCTGAGTCCAGGGGCCTTCAAGCCCAGCCTGGACAACTTGGCAAGACCTCATCTCTACAATTAAAAAGAAAAAATTAGCCAGTCATGGTGGCGCACACCTGTGGGTCCAGCTACTTGGATGGCTGAGGCAGAAGCACTGCCTGAGCCCAGCAGGTCGAGGCTGTGGGGGCCCCTGATTGTGTCACTGCATTTCAGCCTGAGCAACAGAGTGAGATTCCAACTCAAAGAACAAACAAAAAAAATCCTGTCCACTCTATTTTAAAATACAAAAGGCAGGTTGACAAGGATCAAGCACTCATTTTGCCAGTAACCTTTATTCTGCTTTTTATTTATTTATATTTTTCTTTCTTTTTCTTTTTTTGAGTTGGAGTCTCACTCTGTCACCCAGACTGGAGTGCAGTGGCATGCTCCCGGCCACCGCAGCCTGGACCTGTTGGGCTCCAGCGATCCTTCCGTCTCAGCCTCCCAAGTAGCTGAAACTACAGGCATGTTCTACTATGCCCACCTAATTTTTTTTTATTGTAGAGATGAGGTCTCGCCAAGTTGCTCAGGCGGGTCTCGAACCCGCGGGCTCAAGCAATCCACTCACCTCAGCCTCCCAAAGCGTGGGATTACAGGCTGAGCCACTGAGCCCGGCTTATTCTGCTTTTTAAGTCTGTGCAATTTTCAAGGGAAATTAAGTCCCTATGCACCCTTCTCATTTTACACCAAACTCCTCAAAAGGCCCCTTTGAGGTCCTAAAGCTAAACATGTGGTCAAGGGGCCTAAGTGTTTATAAGTGCATTGGAAACAAAGAGACATGTTAATAGAACGTTTCCTTCTTGGCAGCGAAGGGGGCGGGGCTTCTTGAAGGCGACTGCTGCCTGCCGAACCTCCATCAGCCATTGGAGAGTCTTGGCCCCATTGGCTCCTGGTAGGAAAGGAGCAAAGTCAACAGTGAAAGTTGGAAAGGACCTGGCACCAGGCCTGTCCAGGGTCAAGTTTCAATTTACAAGGTGTTTGCCCAAACAGCTGGTTTCCATAGCAGCCAAGACCGGGTGCAGATAAACATTGCCCTATAGTTCTAGCCATTTACCAGTAAACAGGTGTACAGATCTCCACCCTGGGATGTCTATGGAATAACAGACCTTTGGAGGGGAATGTGCCCCATGCAGGGGACAACCAGGTGCAGCCTCAGGTGCTAGCAAGCAGCCCTGGGGTGGTCTTGTGTGAGGAGCGCTACACCAGCAGGTGCTGATCTCGGCAGTTGAGACTCTCTCGGTGGGATTTCATCTGATCCTCATGACCACCCAGAGAGAGGTACACTCAGGTGAGGCAAGGCGTCATCCCCAGGGCCCCACAGCCAGTGAACAGAGGAGCCAGCGTTTAAGCTCTTGGAGTGCCTGATGCCAAAGCCCATGCCATTAACTTACAAATGCTGCCGCCTCTCACCAAAAACCAGCCAGGCTTCAAGAATGCAGAGAAATCAATGGCTGTGCTCTTCTGGGAGCAAATCCGGCATCATACTGTGGCCTGGCCAGACCCTCCCAGGTAGAGCCTGAGTAGACTCCCCAAAACCCATGGACCTTCTCTGGCTCCAAGGAGTCCAGCAAACAGTGCTTCATGGCACTGGTCATAGGCAAGTTGCTCCCTTCAGATGAGAGGCGGTCAACTTCCTTCCCTCTCCTCTTTCTCCCACCTCCTGGAAAGTCAGCAGCCAGACGGCAGAAGAAACACAAAAATAACTCAGTCTCCTTTCCCTGCTTCTCTCTCCACCTCTCACCCCACTGGAGATACCTCAGCGTGGCAACTGTGAGGGGTTTAGAGCTTCCATTTTGGGGTCAGAAGGCCTGAGCCCAGGCTCTGCCCCCAAGTGAGCTTTGAGTCTGCAAACACGTCAACACAGTCTGAGTCAGTCTTGTTGTCTGTAAAATGCTGTCACAGGACTGCTGTGAGGGCTAGGAGCTGAGGTGCTAGGTATATCCTAAGCATTCAGCAGGCAGAAGCTCTTAAAAAGAGAAGGAGAGAGACAGAGGAAGAAGGGAGGGGAAGTCTGGGGCCCAAATATTACTCTGTGTGTCTCGGTGCAGTAGAATGAATGACAAGGAGGAGCCTTCTTGTTTAAATACATTCCCTAGAAAGAGGGTTTCCAGATATAATCAGGAAAAGACATTCCTCACAGAAAGAGGCCAGGCTCATCGTCAAAACAAGTTGCTAACCTTTGTCCTTTTAGCCAGGGGCTGGGAGAGCTGCTCAGGGCCTCAAATCATTTATTCAGAAATGACACATCTCAGAACACCAGGGGAACTTTACGGAGCATTTTATTTAATAAGTTATAAGATACAATTTACAGTCGGTGTTTGATTCCAGTTTGGCGTCCACATCCCAGCGAACGATGCCTGTGGTTCTCACGCATCAGGCTGCAGGCTGCTCCAGTTTCTACAGGTGGGCTTCTACTACCAACACTTGCCCCACCACGCCCACAGCAACAGCGGCCACTTCCTCAGGACTCAGCAGCAAATCACAAAGGTTCGCCTGCCCAGACCACACTACACATCTGGGCTCTGCCATCAGGCAATATCCCAAAGCCAGCTCAGGTCTGCAGGAAGGTGTGCAATCTGTCCCACACCCCACCCCATTTCTGGATTTCTGCACCTGCATATTGCTTTCGAAACAGCCTCACATGACATGTGGTCGTGGCCAAGTATACAGCCACTGTTGCTTTGGCTCCATAGCTTTTGCTGCTTCTGCCAAATGGTAAAAAGACCACTGATGAGCTGCTGTCCTCCTCTCCCCCTCAACAATTCCCTGACTTTCAGGTCAAGAGTTTCTTTTTCTCCTATCTATACAGATCACTATTTTCCAGAAAAAGTGACCCCTGGGGCTGGCTGGAACAGAGGTGGAGTGCTATGCCAGAGGACCGGTCTCACGATGGGGGTACTAACACATGGACCACCCTGAGGTCACTTTAAACATTTTGGTAAGACTCCCCAGGCTGACGAATGGCTGGGGCGTGTGTTAAAGCAATGGGCTAGTGTGGGTTAAGAGGGATCTTTGGCAAGTGAGGAGCTGCTCACCAATGCAGAATTTCCCCAGACCAAGTGACTGAAAAAGACTTGAAAAACTAAAGCAAAAACATGGCCACCAGGATGGTCACACGTGATGACTCTGCAAGAAATCATCATCTGAGAGTGGGGAAAGGCACTTGAATGCCATGCAGGTCAGTCTGCCACCACATCCACTCTGCCCTTTGAGATGTGGAGGAAGGCCAGAGAGCACGGCAGATTGGTAGAGTAGTGTTAAAGCAATGCTTGCGACTTAACAGCCCTTTCTTACAAAATACGGGCACTGGAAGAGATTGAGCTAGTTTGAAGGCATCCCCTTTGCTAAATGACAACTTAAACTAATTTCTTCTTCTTCCCTGTCCCCCTCCTCCCAGCTTTGTTTCCTAAATGCTGAAGAGTGAGCCAGTAGCATAGGCTAGCCAATTTCATTTTTGAGAAACATCAGTCTTGCCTGTGTTCTTGGTCTGTCTGCAGTGGGTGGTCTGAGCCACCAAGAGTTCCGATCTGAGCTGAGTGTACTTGGGATCTTCTTAACCCATTGAATGAGCTTGCAATGCTCAAGACTCTCCAACGCATCCCTCAAGAGTCAAGTCCAGGACTTAGTTCTGAAGGCATTTGGAACAGCAGCGTCTTAGGGATGGGGTTTCAGACTCACAAACAGGCCAGAGAACTTGGTATAAAATGAACTATAAACAAGCAACAAAAGCAACCACAGAACTCCTCCCTGGGTTTGCTGAAAATCGTCTTAAGGCACCGTGACATGGAAGGGGCTGCCGGGGATGTGCTCCTCCCCCCACTTCACAGCCAGCACGTAATCCCCCCTCTCCTTGACGACGTATGTGACGTTGTACTGTTGGTTGCCAACGTGCTTCATGGAGACCTCTTCGCAGGGGGTGGTGGGCCCATGGACCCCAATCAACAGCATGTTGGAACCTGGGAGGCAGAAGGAGGCGGTTACTCCATCTGGGTGGCAGGGCAGGCACAGGAAGAAGAAGGGATATGGGAGCAAAGGCAGAGAGACCGGGCACTGCCTGCTGGACTTCTATGGTGACACTTGGGGCCCTTGAGAGGCAGGACAGTGTGGTGATTGCAAGTAGAGAGACAGAGAGCTTGACCGTGCAGTTTCAGATTCCTACCCTGCCACTTCCTACACTTGGGTGACCTTGACAAGGAATTTCACCTCTCCCCACCTTAGCTTCCCCCTCTGTAAACAGGGAATGACAACAGTTCCTACCTGAAGAGCTCGCTGTGAGGTTTATGAGTTATTATATACCAAGCCCTTAACACACAGGAAGGGCCACAGAAGTGTTGGCTATTGGGATCTTCTTGTTTCCTCTCACAAGAACCTTAAGGAAGGTACTGTTATTCCCATTTGAGAGAAGAGGAAACTGACTTTAGAAAGTGATTTTGTAACTTGCCCAAGGTCACATGTCTAATAAGCTTTGTGAATGAGCAAATGAATGAGTGAATGAAGAGGGAGAACCAGGTTTCCAGCCCAGGTATGCTGGATGCCAGAACCCAGACAACTTGACCATTGACACCCAAATTAATACCCAAGTTCAAATTGCAACTAGTGCCAGAGAAGGGGCCAAGGTTACAGATTCAGTTTGCCCATCTAATGGGGACAATGCCACCTTTTCTATCTACTTTGAAGTCACGTAAAAGGAGAGGCAAAAAGAGAAGGAAACCATTTTTTAAAATATTAAGGAGAACAGAGTAGTGAACATGGTTTTTTGCAAACAGCTGGGTTATGCAGGGGGTGGGCACTGCAGGGAAGGCTAAAGTGTACCGAGGTGCCCAGCCATCCCTGCCCCACCCTGCCCTCGAGCAGGCCCACATAGCCTACCGGCTTTGCTGCAATCCACCAGGAAGGAGCTCTTCTGGCCCACAAAGGCTTTCGAGAGCCCTGCCCCCTTGGAGGTCACCTTGCTGGCGTCTGAGGATGCCTTGGGGATGGCGCTATAGCAGGTTTCCGTGGAGGACCTGGTCACTGACTCCACCAGGATGGACGAGGTCTCATTGGCTGAGCCAGGGATGACGAGACGCTGGCCTAGACATGATAGGGGGCAGGCATGAATGGCCACACCAAGAGGGTTTCTTAGCCAGTGGACAGGTGAGTGTCCCTCAGAGATGCCCCAGGTAAGCCCCTGTACCCCAGCACCTGGATACAAAGGCCACCCACCCCTATTCCACACCTGTAATGTCTTCGAAACCCCTGGGGTCCCAACCCATACAACTAGGATCTGGCTTTCTGGGCAAATGGGTTGAGTCTGGCCTTGGTAACAAGGCCTAGAAACTTCCCTGACATAAAGTCACCCTGTGTGATTCACACTTTCTATTTATATAAAATACTCTATGTACAAGCAGTGTGAAAGTTTGGGAGGACATATAACAAAATATCAAAAATGATTATTTGCATGAGAGAGGATAATTTTTCTATCTGAACTTTCTAATTTTTATACAATGAATCTACCTTCCATATACAACAGTGAGTCATGACATGTGGAAGGTATTTCCCTCAATATTTATGGTGGTGACCTGGGGTGGTGGGCTGTGAGGTGGTTCTTACTGTTTGGTGTTTCTTGCAGTGTTTTGAAGGAGGTACATTTTTATAAATTTTTGATTATTTTCAAAGTGAAAATTAGAAACGAGAGGGTTTCTCAGGCACTGATCTAACAAATACTAAGATTTAAGATTTCGTATTTCTTTTTTTTTTTTGAGTTGGGAGTCTCACTCTGTCGCCCAGGCTGGAGTGCAGTGGTGCACTCACAGTCACCCCAGTGTCAACCTGCTGGGCTCCAGCGACCCTTCCGCCTCAGCTTTCCAAGTAGCCGGAACTACAGGTGTGCGCCACGATGCCTGGCTAATATTTTATTTATTATAGAGATAAGATCTCGCTAAGTTGCCTGGGCTTGTCTCAAACCTGTGAGCTCAGGCAATCCACTTGCCTTGGCTTCCCAAAGTGCTGGGATTACAGGCTGAGCCAGATTTCACATTTCTTTTCTGCCAGGGACAGAAAATCATCTAACACACTTTCTCAACTTGTACTACATACCCCCATTCTGCAGAGTTATTTTGCATGTTTCAGACACTGCCTTCTGACATGTCATACTGTTTTTTGACATTCAAAATTCAAAGTAGATTCAATCAACATTTCTAAAATCATCCATAGTTTCCATGATTGGCAATCTGACAAGACCAGCTCCGCAGCATCCAAAGGCGGTCGATGTTACCTGTCACCTTGGCCTTGAAGGGACTGCCCACAATGTGGTTGGGCCCGCCATATTTGACGCCGATCAGGTAGTTTCCAGGAGCCATGGGGGTGTACATGACTTTGTACCCTTCAGGGGTTTCCTGGCAATCCATTTTAACCTTGGATGGGCCTTCAATGGTGACGGATAATGTCCCTGGACCTGCTCGGGTGGTGTTGATAAAGAATTCGGACTGGATTCCTGGGAGAAAGGAAGAGGGAATGCTGTGTGGATACAGGTTTGGAGGGACAGGGTGTGTGGTTTGGGAGGCCTTCCCAAGAGCACTGAAGCAGTAGTGGGAACACACACAGGTCCCCTCACAGGAGGCTCATCCTGGTGGCACAAGAACCCATCAGTACTAATTCTGAGCTTGGCACAGAGAACCCCAGGCCCTCGGGGTGGGAGCGCCCTTTCCCAGGCCAAGAGGGGAGTACGGCTGACATTTCGCCCACAAGCACCAACAGCCTGGACACCGTGTTCTCTCCTCTGGGCATGAACTGTGACTGAGTGTGAGAAGCCTGAATCAAACTGTAAGCCTGAAGTGCTCTGCCTCCGGGGAGGTGGGGGAGGAGTGGGCCCCTCTGACCTTTCCTTTCTTCTCTGAGTAGACTTGGAGAAGCCAAGGAGGCCCAGCATCTCCTCTTTTCCCCCTCGGGCTCCTCACCCTGGGCACCACACTGCAGACAGGCGCAGCCACCCTGACCCGCCAGCCCACACACTTTGCCGTCAATACCAGCAACAGCACAGGAACCAAGCAGCGGCTCCTGCTGACAGAGCACACGTAGCCCACTCAGGCCCCAGAGCCTGTGCTAAGCACCCTTTTGCCTGTATGTGACATGGAATTCTTTCACAGTGTGCCTGCCTCACAAGTGACACTGAGGCTCAAGGAGGTTCCAGTCACTCTGCACAACTAGAAAGAGGGAGAGTTGGCTCTGAACCACGCCTGTGTGGCTCTGGTACCCAGGCTCATCTCTTAGCCCCTGAGAGGACAGTAGGGCTGCCTCAGATGCCCTAACTGCAGCCCCAAGACACACGGCCTCTCGGCTGGCCCAGTGAGGGCCTCCTGCACAGACATCCCGCCTCATGATGAAAGGAAAGCTAGGCCAAAAGAGAGTGCTGACCAACAACCTGCCTGAGTCTATTGCTCCACAAAAATCCCCACTCCCTCAGCCCCCTTTCCGGTCCAAAGGGAGACCGTGTGGTCAGTGGGGGCCTCTAGGGTGTCCAGACACCAGCCATCTGCCCGCTACAGTGCCCTCTATGGCGCATCCCTGGTGTGGCATCCCTCTGCAGGACTGTGTTTCTGCCAGAGCCTTAGACACTGCCCCAGCTGGGAAATATTTGGCTTAATTATAGCTCCTAGGCCAGAGAAAGAGTTATTGTTCTGGTTATCAATAAAACAAAAGAGCTGCTATCGTGCAACCCTTAAACACAATCCAGCTGTTTCTGGAAGTTCCTGTGGCTCCTGTCCCAAGGTACCCCCAACTATCTCAACCTTGTCATGGTATCTATTCTGTGCAGCCAAGCAGCCCCTCAAGTGGCAGCTGTGAGGCTGGGGTCTGTGTGGGGAAGATGGGGGGGAGGTGAACAACAAGGGGACAGTGTGTCCACGAAGTAGCTGTTAGGTGACAATAAGAACATATATTTTTAAAGATGAAAATATCTTGCTGCAGTGGAAAGAAGCTCCACGCTTTTTAATAAGCTGCTTTGTTCCTGAGAAAAATCTATTCATCCTGACTGTGAGAGCCCAAAAAGGCAGGGAGGATGAGCAGGTTTGAAAAGGGAAATCAGGAATTAGGGGACAAGAGCTACTTGGTTTCACCTCCTTTAAGGCTCAAAACAAGCCTATGAGGTAGGCTTCCTTCTTATTTTCATTTTACAGGAAAGGAAGTGGGGGCATAGTGAGGTCAAGTATCTTGTGTGGAGTCACACAGCTGTGGGCCAGCAGAACTGGGATTTAAACATAAGGTTTGTCCAACTTGGAGCGAAGGCACTTTGCCCGAGAGAAGACAAGAAAAAAAAAACAAAAACCACACACAGAAGTCTTTCATCACTGCCTGCAGCTATAACCAATATCTCATACTACAAAACACCTCTAGGCGTGGTGCTCCACCCACAACACCCCCCCCAACAAATACATCTGAGTGAGTTCCTGCGAGGTTAATGCATGTGTAATGCAGCATCATACCATCTTTAGAGTGGGCAAGTGGATAGAGAGAGGGAAGAAGGCTCTAGCATATTGGGGTTTCCAGATCAATTTCATCAGTAAAACTGCTTGGCTGTTCCAAAGAATCTGGAACTCCCTGGCTAACTCCCAACCTGTCACCTGGCCTCCAGCAGAAAGTCCAGCCTGAAATTCTCCACGTTCCCATGCTCCAGAATCTGCAGAATGGACCATTTAAAGTTTGAGCTAAGAGATACAGCAAATCCACCCATAAAAACACAAGGAGGTTTGCTTTGTTCAGAAGGTCAAGATGTTGGGTCCTTTGGCGGCTGAGCACAGATACCTTTTCATTCCATGCACACTGCAGCTGTGTAATCTCAGAATGGGTATTTGGGGAAAGGCTTGGGAGTGGGAGGGCTAGAAAAATAAGACGCCTTCCCCGTGACAAGAGCAATATTTACACAAGGTCTGAAACAGGCCTGCTCTGTACCTCACCCCTCCTGGCCAGGAACCTCCCGGCAAGCCTAGATTCCCTCCCTTAGCAGCACCCAGCACTTTTGCAGAGCACAGCCAGAAACCCGAGCTCCCAAAAAGGTATTTGAGCCACCAAGAGGAAGTGGGTGTGAGGCAGCAGGAGGGGAAGATGATTCCTGGCCAGCACAGAAGATCCCAGCAGCAGCTGTGTCTCCTTAGACCAAGGCATGCCGTGCGCTCCAAGTGCTAGGAGGACTCCACCAGGGCCCTGGAAGGTGAGTGGTTTGTCAGAGACTAAATGCCTGTGCTGTTGCCTGGAAACCTCTTTAGGTCGACTGGGAGGACAGGGGTCCATCCTGGTTTAGGATACCTCCCAAAGTGGATGGGGATGCCTCTGTGTGCACCAGCCACTTAGAGCGGTGGCAAAGGTTGGGGGTTAAGGGCACAGGTTGAGGCCACAGATCTGGATTGATTCCTGGTTCTTCCTCCTTCCAGCTGAGTGGTTTGGGGAGTGACTCACCCTCTCTGTGTTTCACTTTCCTCATCTGTAAAATAGATATCACCTAGGGCAAAATAATACTTGTGCCTTTCACAAAAGACAGGCTGCTGGCTGGGAGTTCAGTGTGGAGCCAGACTGGACTCACCTGGGGAGTCTGGCAGCACTCACCCCACCCCCGTGGGTGGTTTGCCAAAGCCACTGCTTTGGCCAGAGTCCCAGGTAGCATGCCAGCCCAACAGTCACTCCTGCACCTGGAGAGGGCACTCGGCCACTTAGGACACTCACTCCCCAGGGCTGGGTGCCAGATAATGATGGCTGCTCATCCCCTCACCCACAGGAGGTGAGTCTGCTCCATCCCACTCACCTTATGGGATGGGCGGAGGATGAGGGAGCAAGGGGAGATTGCACAACAAAGGACTCAAGAGACAGGGACAGGCTGCCTTCCCAAGAGGGTCCAAAGTGACACCAAATACAAATCACACCCCAGTGAGTCCACACTGGGGACTTCCCCTGCAGAGTCTACGAGGACAAGCTCTCATCCTGGCACCCTCCCTGACAGTGATGCAATGCATACCACTTGATGCCCACTTCTAGGGCTGTTCACACAGCTGCGGTTCATGGTAGGATTACTAACTCCAGCCAGTTAAAAGGGGGTAGATTGGTGTGTTCTAACATGAAAAGATCTTTAAGATGCCAAGGTAAAAAGGCAATCTTATTGTAGATGCAATAAGATTACTTCTGTAATATCAAATCGAAACTTGCACCAGTCTGTCTAATAAAACAACCAGTTAACCAGCCTGGCGACCAAGAATGAAGCCAGACGAGAGACTGCATGAAGGTCCTCCCTGAACTGCTTGCAGTGTTTCCTCCTGGACCCAGATGGGGGAGGAGGCAGTGCAAGGACATGGAGTGAGTTTCATTTTATATACTTCTTTGCTGCCTGTATTTTTCACAATCAAACATGTCCCATCTGAGGCAAAGATTAAAATCAATTGTAATAGGTCCAAAAACTTTCAGCATTATTCTACTGTTTCAGTCTTTTCTCCTCCTCTGTTAGGATCAGAGAATAAAAGGAGGAGGAGATAGGCCATGGCAGGTCTTACTGCTGCTTCAATGCCCGGGAGCTACAAAAGGAACTGATGGTAACAGGCCTCCCAGGAGGCCCGTTAGAAGCATCATGAATTCTGTGCAGGCAAAGAAACTCTCAGAATTAATGACACTGTGTTGTGTCCCGAAGGTCAGGAAACGTGGCAGAGGAAGACATTTGAACAAACAGTAATGAGGTGTGGTAACACGGCTGTCAAACCCTCACTCTGGATTTATCGTGGGTCAAACCACATCTCCCAAAACAACTCTGCACAGCGAGTACTTCTAAAGTCTGCGCTATTCCAGTTTGCCTGAGAACACATATAAAAGGCTTCCCTGTAGCTTGAAGATTTCCTGGAACTGGCTCAATTAAGACTTCGAGAAGCAGAGTAGTGTGTTACCTGTGGTGCCCCCCTCAAGCCCTGCACCATAGGCAGACACCAGGGCAGGGTTTCCTGCTTGTCCGGGATCCCCAACACGCACTTTGAAGGGGCTTCCAACCACATGGCTCCCATTGAACTTGACGTCAATCGTGTGGACACCATTCTCATGAGGGATAAAACGAACAGCGTATTTATCTATAAGAAAGACAAAGACACAGGATAAAATTGGGCAAGTGGACACCACAGAGCTAGGTGAGAACAAAGGATAGCAGGCCAACCCGAGATGGCCAATTTTAAATCATTTAAAGACAGCAGTTCTGCTGGGAGCCTAACACCTACTTCGCTGGGTTTTAAAACCAGATAGGCCTGCGTGTGTATCCCTAGTTAACCCTTTGGGAAGTGCATCCAAGTCTCAAATTCTGTGTTCAATACCTTAACCCTTGCCTCAGAATACTTCTTTCCTTTATAAAAAACTCACTTCTCACAGAGTTTCTCTACTTGGCTACCTTAAGGGGGAAAAACATGATTCCAACTGGCCTTAATGCTCCTTAATGAAGCTCAAAGGAACAACTGCCCCACAGGGCAGGCTCCTGGCTGCATGTCTGGCGCACAGCATGTGGCAAGATGATCTGTTGACTGAAGGGGGCAGTTGGAATGTCTATCCATCATGCATCACCTGACCAGTCCCTTCCTCCTCAAAGCCTTCCTGCCTGGGATGCAGAGCTGGTCCCCCTACCTCTCCAGTCTGTCTCTTGGCTTCCTATTGGCTGTTTGTACTCTTCAGCCCCTTCAGAATGTGTGTCACCCAAAGCCCCACCCAAGTCCTCTTCCCCTCTGGTGTCTCCAAGAGGTGCATGAAATGGAGCTGCCCACCGTATGTCCTATAGCACCACACTTCCTCAATCATCCTGAGCTGGGTACCCACCTTCCTCTCCTAAAGCCAGTGTGCTTCAGGGGAAGCTGGTTCCACCTCTAAGTCCAGGTATGATCAGGGGAAAAATCCTTCTTTCCCCAAACCTACATCAATTAGCACATGGCATTTCTATAGCCACAGGAAACGACTCGGGAGTGGGCAAGTGGTTCAGTTCAATGAGATGGGAGGAGAGGTTTGCTGGAGATTTTGGGGAAGGGAGCCTCTCAGACTCCTGAGAGAGAATACTGAGAGGATGTTTCCCTTAATTGGTGTGATGGGAAGGTGGGACATCTGGCGCTGCTGCAGCTATCCTGCCACCAAGAAGAAAGCCAGCCTCAGAACTGGACCACAAAGCAGAAGAGCAGAGATATTTGGGGCCTCAGAGCTGAATGACTGAATCAAATCAATAAAACTCTCTCCTTAGACTGAGCACAGTGGCTCAAATCTGTAATTCCAGCACTTAGGGAGGCAGAGGTAGGAGAATGGCTTGAGCCCAGGGATTCTGAGACTACAGTGAGTTGGAATTACTCCAATGCGCTTTGGCCTGGGTGGACAGAGTGAGACCTTGTCTCAAAAACAAACAGAAAAACCATACCTTAGATCTTGAACTTTCCAGATACATGAAAGTTCTATGAGTTACCAGGCCACTTCATCGTGTGACTTGGCTCGAATAGAGTATTCTATAATTTGCAATCAACAGCATCCTAATCGTAGCACACTGGTGATCTCATATATCTGTAGGGCTTCAAATTCTGCCTGGGGCTGAGGATACCAAAGCCTACTTGTTGCAGGGCCCGATGGCACAGTGATCTATTAGACATCCCCATTTGGATGTCTGGGGATATTTAGACAACCCCCCTCCACAATAAAATATTAGACTCTTGAAGACCCTGGCCCACCCTCAGACTGGTGTCCCTACTTCTGATAACTACAGTGTCATCTTCCCACCCATTTACTAAGCTACATGTCACTTTTCTGAACTGATTCTCACATTCATGCCCTGCAGCCAACTGGTCACCAAGTGCCAGAGTTATGTGGCCTCAAGTCCTCCCTTTCCAATGCTACGGATTAATTCCGTTTTCTCAAATGGGCCACTCTGGGAGCATCAATTTGCCACTCTGCCTTTCAGATGCTCCAACACATTCTCTACAATGTGGCCACACTTGAACCGAGGTCTGCTCCATCCCTCACATTTGATTCTTCTGAGGCTCCCCACTGCCCTTTCTGCCTAGTGGGAAAAAGGTATCCAATGTCAAGCCAGGACCCAGATTTCTAGCCTCACTATAAAGGCACTGATCACAGGTCTCCTCACACAACAAGGCCCACATTAAATGTCACCCCTGAGAAGCCCTCCTGAACAAGTCAAAGTAGAAGCTGTCTCTGTCTCCTGCTCTGATCTTCTTCACTATTTACTCCTCATTCCTCCTGTGGTATAGGTGCTCACTTGGGGCTATCACCTTGTTTTTGTTCAGGTCACCACCAGACCAGTTCGTTGAGGGCGGGAATAATGTATTCCTCAGTCTTACCCTTCTCCTAAGTCTTTGACACTTAATAAAAATTCACTGACAAAATGGTCTCTTTAAAGTTGGTTAAAATATCAGACAATTCCATGTACCAAGGTGCCGAGTAAGAAAAATCATACAATATTAGGCCCTGGAGACACAGATTCTCTTTTGTTAATTTACATAGGAATATTAATCTACCTTTCTCTCAGAGGAAAGTAAGATAAAAGTGTACTCATGTCATAAGGTCAACAATATAATAAAAATCTATTGAGACTTTGTAAAAATATGGGAAAAAAATAGTGACGAATGCCATGCAAAAAGAATCTGAAAAACGAACAGAAAATAAAGCAGCATTTGTATTTTTTTAAAATAAATAAATAAAGAGAAAGAAAGAAAGGGCATTCTATCCCAAAGTAAAGGGTCTCCCTGTCCCTGGCGAATGTTTATACTCTAACTTACAAACAATGTCTGGCGAGACCAAAGGGAACTCAGAGGTTTGCTGGCAGTAATGAGACTGATTAGTCTTCCTTCTGGGAGGCACAATTTACAGGAACACTCTGCTGAAAAATGCTGGTGCTGGGACCCCTCCCCCTCCCCAACTAGGCCTCTTGCTCACCTGGCTCCAGCTCAGACACGTGGCACTCCTCCACGGCTCCAGAGGGGCTGTGCACCTTGGCATCAATCTTGCCTTTTGCACCATTCAACCTTATAGCAAAGGATGCTGGCTGGTTAACTTTTAGTCCCGATTCCTGAGAATTTAATACATTGGACAGGTTATGGCCCTTGGTGGTCCCGCACAGTGGCACACACTGACCTGACCTGAGACTCCGGGTCCATGCAAATAGCCCCAGAATGTTTTCCCATCTGACAACAAAAGAGCAGGTGAGTCATTCTACATTTCTAGTATAAAATATAAGAAAGCAAAAACACAAATCTGCATGGTGTTGTGTGTAAACCATTTTGATTTAGGCTGGAAGAGATGGTTCTGGGTTTGGAAACGAGATTTCCCAGTCGATAGGACTATGGTCTCAGCATCCCAAACAAGACCTGTGCAGGCCAGAACAAAAGCCCAGTATCTTCCAGGTCATAAAGATAAGGACCCCCATTAGGAGGAACCTGACAGCTGTCAAAACCGTACATTCATGAACATGAACACAATTTTGTGTCACTGCTGTTTGTTGTTACAAGGGTAGGAATGGAGAGAATTTATCATTATGCAGAGGAAGTAGTACTGCACTGTGGCTAAGAATCAGCTGAACCTAAGGCTACTACCATTTCCTAGCTAAATAACTAAGTTGCTAAATCTGAGTCTCAGTTTCCTCGGTTGCAAAATGGGCATAAATAACTGAATCTGCTTCAGAGAGCTTCTGTGAGGATTAAATGACACTATGCATGCAAAACACTCAGCACAGGGTCTAGCCCATGCACAGAAAGGTTCAAAAATGTCAGTTTATTATTAAATATTAATATGCACTTCGAAGTTATCTATATCCCCCAAAAAGCAATAGGAGAAGTACAGCTTTTGCTCTACCCTGGATCAGTTTCACTCCCTATGGGATTTGAAGTTTAGATGGTTAGGAACAAAGCTGAGCAGCAACATTTTGTATGTTTTAAGACTGGCCAGTCCCGAACAGGAAAATTGGACAAGTCAGTAGTTTTGATTTCAACTAGATTGGACAGTCATTGATCAAGCTAACAATAACTGTAAAGCAGCACAGTTCACACTTGTGTGCAAGTGAACCATTTGGGGATCTTACGAAAATGCAGATTCTGATCCAGTGGGTCTGGGATGAGGCCTATGATACTATGTTTCTAGTAAGTTTCCAGGTGATGCCAAGGGTGCTAGCCCAAGAACCACACCTTAGCAAGTCCCTAAAAGCTGCATTGTCTAATTTGGTAGTCACTAGCCACACGTGGCTACACTGTGTGTGTGTGTGTGTGTGTGTGTGTGTGTGTGTGTGTGTATTTAAACTTAAAGCACTTAAAATTCAATACAATTTACAATTCCTCTGGCCACATTTCAAGTGCTTAACAGCCACATGTGGCTAGAGGCTGCTGTGTTGCACAGTGGAGATGTGAGACATAATCATGACTGCAGAACTTTCTATTGGTCTGTGCTGCCTTCAAGACTATAGACTGGGAGGACAAAACACAAAATCAAGGAGTCTTTGATCACCAAATCACTCCCATCCCAAGCCACCCCCATAAAGTGCCAGCTGACTCCAATTTTCTTAAAAGTCTCAAAAGCAAGACAAAACAATACATGCCTCTCTCTTTCCTAACCAGCACCAGATGTGGCTGTGCAGGCCTCCACTAAATCTCTGATAAATAATTTACATATCACTCAGCATCAAATGACCCGGGAAGAACAAGGGACGATGCTGACAAACACGCCCCTCCTGCTGTCGCAGCTGGTTACAAAAGCTTGATATACAGCCTGCTGCATACTTATTGAAATATTTATGACCAAACCATAACGAGAGGACTGTGCAGAAAAGTTTTCTGAAGAGGATAGCTCCAAGTCAGTTCCTTTTAAACAGAATTATTCATATTACCTGAATCCACTTGCCACTAAATCCTCAAGAGGGAGATAAATGCCTCGGAAGATTTGAAAGAAATCTTCGAGATGCACGAAGGCAGCTTTCTGCCCTCAATAAATGCTGGGTTTATCTCCCCCCGTAGGTTTTAGTTAAGTCAGCCACAAAATAAACTTCTGTTAAGAAGCCTTTAAATGAAACACAAGAAAAACATCTGCCCCACAGTGACCAACCAGTCAAGACCCTTGGTTCTCTCCAGGAGAGGCCTCTTCAATTTGTGGACTGTGCTTCTGGGTTGTTTGAGTCCCTCAGTGAAAGACTAATGTTTGAAACAACTGGTAGTATTCCAATCCACCTTGGAATAGGGATAGAATCTCAAATATAAACCAATTGTATGGAACTAGATCCAAAGATATCACCAATCTGAGATACAAGATTGGATTTTAATCAAGCCAACATTTTCGAGACTTGGGGCAGCCAGAGGCCATTGAGAAACCCCTGTAACCCAGAAATCATACTTTGGCATTCTGGTGATGTTCTACAACTTAACTGCTACTACGAGTTCAGACATCTAATTATTTTTTCAGTGTTCTGAGCCAAGACCCAGAGGCATCCCCAGTGGTTCTCAGTTTGGCTGAAGGTGCTAATGTAACCTTGACCTGAGTGACCTATTTAGGACACAAAGAAGAGCTGTGTCTCCTGGTATCCCAGTAGGGTGGACTATGCAACCGTTTGACAGTGTAGGGTGGAGGTTAAGAAGGTGGTGGTTAAGAGCACAGGTTCCGGAGCCACAGAGACCTCACTCTGCCTCACACTAACTGGTTCTCACTAGCCATGATCTCCTGCACCTCGGTTTTTCCATCTTTAAAATGGAGTCAAGGGAATCTACCTGCCAGGCTGTTGCAAGGATTTACTGAAGTAACACTGATATAGTTATTTACACACTTAATATAAATAAATCAGAATAAAATAAATGGCAATTGGCTTTCTGAGAAAAAGGCAGCCAACAGCATGCTGAACATCACTGCTGTTATTACCGTGTTTGTTTTATTTTGAAAGCCCTCCATATCCCTTCAACAATATTAGCAGGCTTCCTTTGTTTCTCTTAAATAAACATTTAAAAACAAACTTGCCCACAAACGCCAAAATGTGTTGTTGACTGTGGTTCTGTTTTAGTTCATCCTAACTGTCTTCTGCCCTGAGTGTGCGGGGAGTTGACTCTGCCATGGGAAAGCTCGCCTATAACCGGCAACCCCTGTGGTCTCAGAACCAAAGGGGGTATTGAAGAGGTCTCAGAACCAAAGGGGGTATTGAAGAGGCCTCAGGAGTCCAGGGGTCTCACTGGTCGGCCTGTGGCCAAGGAGATGGATGCTTCCTTGCGTCTCACCTGAAGGCTCATAACAGTAAGGCGGCGGGCGTCGTCGGAGGGTGCGATGACCGGTACCAGGTAGGGGCTTTCCGGGATGTGCTCATCGTTGAACTTGATAGACACCTCGTAGTTACCTGTGAGGACAGGAAAGTCCCATAATTTCCAAGCTCCTGAAAAGTAGTTCCAGAGGGGCTTCTTGCTTCTTATCTACATTTTAGCCTTTGGGGAGAACCAGACCCTCTCCATGGCCACAGTTGATTGGTCGAGAGGGGATCGTCTGGCTGAGGCTAAACTAATATGATTTTTATAGTTGAGCAAGGCCAGGGATTCTTAACCTGGGTCCACAGGGTCTCCCCAAATGGTCTGTATACAGAATTCAGGAGATCCATGGGTTTGAAGGGGAAAAAAATTACATCTTTTTTTCACTAACCTCTAACTGAAGTTTATCATTTCCTTTCTTTAGCAATGTCAACAAGAAATCAAAGCACATTAGAAGTACCTGTGACTTGTATCCCCATTAAAAAATCACAGCTACATTTATATCATTTTCAAGTTTTAAAGATACCTTGACATACCATTTACCTGTACTATTACTTTGAAATTAAGGTGATGCTGGGCATGGTGGCTCAAGCCTGTAATCCCAGTACTTTGGGAGGCCGAGGCAAGGGGATTGCCTGAGCTCAGGGGTTCGAGACCAGCCTGGGCAACTTGGTGAGACTTCGTCTCTACAGTAGATCAAAAAATAAGCCGAGCATGGTGGTGTGCATCTGTGGTTCCAGCTGCTTGGAAGGCTAAGGCAGAAGGATTGCCTGAGCCCAGTAGATGGAGGCTGCAGTGGCCGTGAGTGTGCCACTGCACTACAGTCTGAGTGACAGAATGAGACTCCAACTCAAAAAAAAAAAAGGAAGAAATTAAGGTGATATAATTTAATGTATTAATGAAGACATGAATGTGCTTCTATGTAGCATATCTATTCTTATAAGATTTTGATATCTACATTTTAATATAATTGATTTCTTTTATAATCTGATATATGTTATGTGTCTTAAAATATTATCCTGAGAACATCCCTCAGAGGCTTTACCAGATGCCAAGAGTCAATGGCACACATAGGTTAAGAACTCCTGCTGTAGGGCACTCAGAGGCTGAGACTGTTCTTCAGGGGCAGCCAGCCATGGGCCACGGGTGGGCAGAGAGAAAGGCTGGTCATGAGAGAAAGGCTCGTCATGAATGAAGCAATTGAATGAAAGCATGAAGCAGAGAGGCCAACAGAGAAAGACGAGAGACAAGAACAACAAGAATTCCCACCCATTGGGGATCTGGCTGTATTTCTTGCTACTAAAATTCTAGAAGCCTTTCTTCTGCATCCATACACAAAAATTCCTCATTTACTTAAGCTAGCTTGACAGATTTCTGTTCCTTGCAACCTAACCATCTCCAAACAAGAAAAATGTCCTCCTGCAACCCTTGAGTACATACCAGGCTCTTGGGCGATGTAAGACACACCGCATGACCCGTTTTTATGGTCATCAAAAGTAATCTCGGCTTTACTGGGGCCCTCAACAGCGATGGAGAGACCCCCGGCGCCTGCTTCCCGGGTCCAAATGCTGAACTCGGCTGAGAACAAAGAGACACACCTGGTTAGTTACCAAGCCCAGTAGGGGCCCTGCCCCTCTTCTTATTCAAATCTCCAGCGCTAGGTTTAGTTCATTGCCAGCCCTTTCCTGTTTCTCTAACCCCAAGCAGAGCCCAAGTAAAGGGTGTCAATGAGATTTTCTAAGCACCATCAACAATCACCAAGTTCATGGGAAATCTGGCATCTTTTGAATACACCTAAATGAAGGCAGAAAAGGATGAGGATGTTGTTTTTCCCTCACAGATATTCCCATGTACAGCAATCATGGAAAAAGATCCTTACAGTTGGTTTTGTAGCATTCTGGTGTGTTTCACAGCACATTAGCCCTACTAGATGCCCTAGGAACAGTCATACTCTGCTTCTCTCTTAAGAGACACAGATGCCCACTAATAAGTTACAGGCCCCAAGAAGGCCCTCAGTAAGGAAGATTTAGCTTTGGGTAAGCAAGCAATTCCAATTTTTTTTTAAAGCAGAATTTATTAAGAGGACAGAAAACCTCCCACAGTGGGAGGGGACCCGAGGGAGCTATCCCAATTCCAACATGTATTTAGTCACAGATGCCTTGTTTTTAAAGAATGCCCCTTAATACCACCCATCAGGAGGTCTTCTCCTTAGAATAGGAAAAATGGGTGTGGGTGATCACTGCCCAGGTTCAACTCTTATTCTTGCCAAATGAAAACCCTGACTGGATGCTCACCTGGGACTCCTGCTTCTCCTCTCTCCAGGCCAGGGCCTCCTGCCCGGACTTTGTGGGCACCACCTTCGCCCAGTGGCCCCACAGTGAACTGGAAGGGGCTGCCGGTTACATGCTGCCCACGGTACTTGACACTGACTGTATGCACACCCATCTCCTGGGGCACAAACCGGACGCAGTGCGAGTTCTTCCCCATGGGCACAATCTCTGCTTCCGTCACACGACCAGAGGGGCTGGTGACGTGGGCCGACATATCACTGCTGTCGATTTCTGAAAGAGGGCAGGGGGTTGAGAGAGAGAGGAGGTTAGGGCAAGGGCCCGAGTATGGGCAGGACATGCAGAGTAAGCAGCAGAGGGCAAGGTGGGTTCAGTCCAGTGAATGTGGGGCGCTTAAGCTTCCACCCAGCAGGCCGGATGCCCGCTCTCCTGAGGCCAGCATGAAGGAAGCAGGGCCCTTCAGGCCACCCAGTGCAGAAGGCATTCTAGGGATCCTGACACTTCTTCTTCCTCCCAAGTACTTTTATAACCTTCCTGGCTGGAGCCCAATTAGTTCCACGTGGCAGCTTTGAACTCAAGCCTGACCTGACAGTTATGGCATGTAAATAAAAACTAAGGTAGCTCAGACATTTCTCAGTCAAAGGTGACGTGATCATCCATCATGCTTAGATAGGCTCTTTTCCACAGGTAGGTATGGGGAGAAAACAAGAGCCATCCACCTTGCTGTCATAAAGCTTTTGCATTTCTTTTCGGCAACAAGACAAAAGGCATTTAAAGAAAAAGGTGAACGCACATCATTCCAATGGCAAAGAAGAACCCAAGCACGAGCAAAGCTTTGAGCAACTAAAGTCCAGAGGCCACACTTTCAGAAAAGTGATGCCTCCGTCACCAACACTGGGACGCAGACCAGGTCTACTCCACATGAGCTGCTTGTGTCATGCTAATGACTGTGCCTGCATCGAAGTGGTGGGAACAGGGACTGCATGCAAGGTGTTGAGCACTACCGTCACCCAAAGTCGGTGTGAAACTGCACCCTCCAGCCCTACCGAATGTGGGTCGAGCAGATCATGACCCTGAGTCCTGAGGACAGAAAAAGGAAGGGAGGTTGAAGAGAGGGTTACCCCATGTTATGAACTGAATGTCTATGTTCCTTTAAAACTTGTGCGTTGAAACCCCCTCCCTTTCCCTCGAAGGTGACAGTATTAAGAGGTGAGACCTTTGGGAGGCAATTAGGATTAGATGAGGCCATGAAAGTAGAGCTGTTATGATGGGATTGGTGGCCTTATAAGAGGCCTGAGAGAGCTTGTTCTGTCTGCTTTTCCACCATGTGAGTCTGTAAGGAGACACTGTCAATGTGCAGCATGGAAGAGTGCCCTCACCAGAACCTGACCATGCTGGTACCTGATCTTGGATTTCCAGTCTCAACAACTGTGAGAAATAAAATTATGTTGGCTGCCACCAGTTTATGTTATTTTGTTACAGCAGCCCACACTGACTAAGATACCCCATATGGAGAGAGAGCAGGACATCTGGCTTCTGGACGGGATCCTCTGAAGCGCCAACAATGAAAGAGAGAATTAAATATGGGTGATGTTGAGAAAGGCAAGAAGATTTTTGTTCAGAAAGTGTGCCTAGTTTCACACCGTGGAAAAGGGAGGCAAGCACAAGACTGGGCCAACTCTCCACAGTCATTTTGGGCAGAAGACAGATCAGGCTGCTGGATTCTCATACACAGATGCCAATAAGAATAAAGGCATCACTTGGGGAAAAGATAACATGATGGAGTATTTGGAAAATGCCAAGAAGTACATCCCAGGAATAAAAATGATCTTCGCTGGCATTAAGAAGAAGGGAAGGGGGGCAGATTTGATAGCTCATCTCAAAAAAGCTACTAATGAGTAATAATTGGTCACTGCTTTATTTATTACAAATGTCTCATGACTTTTTTTATGTGTACCATCATTTAATTGCTCTCATACACTAGAATTCATACAATCAGTGGCTGACAGAATATTTTTGTTGGACAGTCCTGATTTAAGTGTGGCTTGTGGTTAAGTGAATAAAGATCTTTTTAAAATTTTAATAGTAATCTGGCTGGACATGGTGGCTCAGTCTGTAATCCCAGCACTTTGGGAGGCTGAGGCGAGTGGACTGCCTGAGCCCACGGGTTCAAGACCAGCCTGGGCAACTTGGCGAGACCTCGTCTCTACAATAAATAAAAAATTAGCCAGGCTTAGTAGCACAAGCCTGTAGTTCCAGCTACTTGGGAGGCTGATATGGAAGGATCGCTGGAGTCCAGCAGGTCAATGCTGGGGTGACCTCGTGAGCATGCCACTGCACTCCAGCCTGGGTGACAAGAGTGAAACTCCAACTAAAAAAAATAAATTATTTTAGGCTGGGCTCGGTGGCTCAGCCTGTAATCCCAGTGCTTTGGGAGGCCGAGGTGAGTGGATTGCCTGAGCCCACGGGTTCGAGACCCACCTGGGCAACTTGGCGAGACCTCATCTCTACAATAAATCAAAAAATTAGCTGGGCGTGGTAGCGTGCGCCTGTAGTTCCAGGTACTTGGAAGGCTGACGCAGAAGGATTGCCGGAGCCCAGCAGGTCGAGGTTGCGGTGGCCAGGAGCAGCCACTGCACTCCAGTCTGGGCGACAGAGTGAGACTCCAACTCAAAAAATAAATAAATAAATAAAAATTTTTTAATACTAATTAAATTTAGTAAATGCTATCACTGTTTTCCCCTTCTAAGGATAAAACTGTACTTGATTAGTAATGTTCAACTTTTCACAAAGATGGTGAATACCGTCTTAAAACCTATTGGGAGATTGGTTTATGAATTTTTTTTTTTTTTTAGTTGAAGTCTCACTCTGTCATCCAGACTGGAGTGCCTCAACCTGCTGGGCTCTGGCAAACCTTCCACCTCAGCCTTCCAAGTAGCTGGAACTACAGGCGCGCGCTACCATGCCCGGCTAAGTTTTTTGATTTATTGTAGAGATGAAGTCTCACCAAGTTGCCCAGGCAGGTCTCGAACCCATGGGCTCAGGCAACCCACTCACCTCAGCCTCCCAAAGTGCAGGATTACAGGCTGAGCCACCGAGCCCGGCTTATATTTTGATTTATATAACTGGTTATATGAATATATTTAAATACCAGGGAAGTCCCTTCACTGTCTCAGAACCAAGCAAGATTCACCCATTTTGTGTTCATTGGCCTCTTAAAAGCAAGGACTGAAGATAAAATAGCAATGTCTACTTTATATTTTTGATCTTAACTATGCCAATCTAATTAGAATTCCCTGTATCTAAAAGTGCTGTCTTTTACTTACTAAAAGGTTTATGTGTATTGTGGTTAATGCATAATATCAAATAAAGACTATTTAATGCTTCTCACATTATTATAGGCAATCTTTAAGGTCAAGTGTTTTTATTTCTTATTTATTTTTTTGAGTTGGAGTCTCACTCCATCACCCAGACTGAAGTGCAGTGGCACACTCCTGGCCACCGCAGCCTCGACCTGCTGGCTTCCAGCGATCCTTCCACCTCAGCCTTCCAAGTAGCTGGAACTACAGGTACGCGCTACCACGCCTGGCTAATTTTTGATTTATTGTAGAAATGAGGTCTCACCAAGTTGCCCAGGCAGGTCTCGAAGCCGCAGGCTCAGGCAATCCACTCACCTTGGCCTCCCAAAGCGCTGGGATTACAGGCTGAGCCACAGGTCAAGTGTTTTTAAAAGCTAGTGTGACAGGAAATAGTAGCAAGTTAACCTTTACTCTTGAATTGTTTACTAAGTCAGACTAAGTAATAATTTAGGATTGTCTTTAAACAGCTATCAAAAACACAAAAAACCATGGAACTACTATGTATATGTGATTGGGAATGGTGCTTTTGCCAACTCATTAGAAAGATTAAAATAGAGGAGATACACACAAATTTTAAAATTATGTGTGATCATAAAACTTAAGATAATTAAAAATTATAGATTAAAAAAAAAAAGACATCCCATAAGGTCTGGGTCCTGAAGACTAGTAGAGCTGGTATGTGGTCCCCCATCTTAACTGATGAGACAGGATCATCTGGGTAACAAGGAGAAAAGCAAGCCTCACCCAGAAAAAGAGTAACAAAATGGTCAAGAGCCAGAGGAGACTTAGAGAAAGGGTAAATGTCCACATTGCACAAAGATATTTGCTAGTTTCTCAAGAAACAAACAGAACAGATCATTCATGAGAAATGTAAAGCAGATGAAAATACAGTACAATTCACTAGTAATCTGAGAAATGAAGCTTAGCATGGGATACCCTGTTTCTCCATCAGATTGGCCAAAGTGAGAAGGAAAGACAGCGCCCAGTGCTGGTGGGGAATATGGAGAAACGGGTGCAAATACATTTTCTGGAGGGCAGTCTGCCAAGGTGTGGCAGTGTCTGAAATGCACTTGCCCAGGAACCCGTCTCCTGGGAGTCTGTCCTGCATCCAACAGCCCCGAGCACATGATGGTGAATGTCCGAGCAGCACTGATGATAGCAACTGAGACATGGAAATGGGTGAATGTGAAATGAGACCACCCAACAAAGGATGATACATCTAGACATGAAATGGAATCTTATTGGGGTCAATAAAAAAGATGATGTGGATGTCTGTTTTTTGAGGTGGAAAGATGCCCACAATACGGTGACTGAGTATAGCAGTGTGATCAGAAACCGAGCACACTCATCTAGGAGGATAGGATAGGAGGTGACACTTCTTCCCTCTGTCCTGGGGCATATAAAGTTTTTATGATTATAAATGATCAATACAGCTCTTTTTAAGTGATCTTGTCTCAACCCTATAGTAATGAAGCTTCTATCACATTCAAACTTTGAAGCGATCCAACTTTGAAGCATCTACACAAGAAGAACGTCAACTGTAGCCAAGAAGGCAGCCAACAGATACGTATCACATTAGGAAGGATGGGAGTAACAGTCTAGGGAAAAACAGCCCCCTCACCAGGAGGTCACAGGACGAGCTTCAACTGAAGACTCTTTGGATTTTCCTTCTCAGATTTGTGTAGCTTCACAGCATGTGCCAGCTTCTGGGCCGAGAAGCCTCAAAACTTTCACAGTGAATTCACTTCGCAAGGACTCTTTATAGAAAGCACCTGGGCCAAATTTCATCACCGCAGGGCTAGATGTGGCCCACCAGGTTTCCCAGCACAGCCCTCGTTCTAAGTTTAGGAATAAAAGAGATGAATGGCAATATTGGCAGGATCCTGCCAGTTGCCGCCTCTTAGATACTCCAGATATTTATCACCAGGGCCAGTTCTCTCACTGACATGATTCTATTTGACAGAGAGTAAACCTAAAAATCTAAAAAGCCTATCTATGTTTCCCCCATGTAACACAGTAAAGCTATTTTTACTTGGAAGAAGAAAAGGATAGCAGGTAAACAGATTTTTACTCTTCTTGGATGTACCTCTGAAAATAAATATAAAAGAAAATAACGAAAGGGTCACCACAGTCAACTTGAATAGTATGTTCTGGGCCATGCCTGGCCTTGGGTTCCCAAAGGTAGCCACTGCCCTGAGGACTGATGCCCAGGCTGCCCTGCTCCCCCAGCTCCTGCACACACCTGGGATTTTCAGATTCAGGTCACAGATGCTCCCAACAGTGGCCACAGAGGGGGCCCGACTAGTACGGGTGATACTCTCCTTGACTCTTCCTTCCCCACTGATCTTCACAGTAAACGGGCTCCCTGCAAGAAGCAAGAAGATCCTTGTGAGGTCAAGGCACAGCATTTATGGAAAAACCAAGCATCACACAGGGAGGGCAGAGGGGAACAAACATACCAGGCACATGCTCATCAGCGAACTTGGTGGAGACGATGTAAACCCCAGGCACAGTGGGAAAGTAGGAAACTTTGCAGGTGCCATCTTCCAGGTCCTCTGTCTGGATGTCCACCTTGCTGGGGCCTTCCACTGCCAAGGATATGCCACCATAACCTGCAACACAGCAGCCCCAGGCTGTTCTGACAGCAACTCCTCAGGAAGGGAGCTCGGTGAATGCAGAAAGGACATCTGACCATTGAAATTCAAACTACTTCCAGACAGCAGAAATAAAATTATGATGGCTCCTGTCTGCAGAGCCCAGGAGGGATGAGCAGGTTAAGTGCTCTGAGAAGTCCTGTAGTGAAATAACCTGTGGACTCTGGTTTTGGCCAGGAAACCCACTCCTCAAGGATATCTACTGATATCCCACAGAGCACGTGTCCTGCACAACCAGTTAGGGAGGACACCCTGCCCACATGCCTCCAAGAACTTCACATGCTGTGCTGTCTTTAGGGTTTATCACCAGCCACAGATCTGAGAATCTGAATTGTTAAAACAGCCCCTGGTTGTCTTGGTTCGGTCAGCAGAACTAAATGTTTAACAACATGAGAATTAGCAGGGATTGTCTACCCATCAGAACCAGAAATTCTTTCCTGGGATCATGACTTTGTCTGCATTCACCAGTGTGGCTGTCACTCAAGAAGGCAGAAGGTGAAGGCACTGGGATGGGGTGAGCTGGGGAGAGACTCAATCTAACTCAAACCATCTCAAAGAAGGAATAGTTCTGCTCAGGTGAACACTGTCTAGGCTAGCTGGCCCAACATTCTTTGCTTGGGAAGACCCTGCAAAGCTGAGAACAATGGTAGGAGGATCGAGAGTAAAACAGGGATCTGGGAATTGTTGTGGCTCTAGGTTCAACTCCCAGGACAGAGGGGGCTATAACCCACATGCGCCTTGGTTTCAGTATCTACGAAATAAAAACAATATCTACTTTGCCAGTGGTCATGAGGTTTTAATGGCAATGCAGGCGGAAGGACCTACAGCTTGAAGAATACTCAGAAAGAAGAGAGTTGGTAGGATGAAACACGAAGCAGGCTGAGCCAAAGAAGCCGGTTCCCACAAGCTTTGGGCCTTTCCCCTGGGACTATCCCCACATACCTGCATCCCTCGTGTCCACAATGAAGTCTGACATCTCGAAAGTCCGGCCTTCCAACAGGCCACGGCCATAGACTTTGGCTCGGCGGGCATCACCAATCTCGGACTGGACCACCATGATGGACACGGGGCTGTTGGCCACGTGGTTGCCATTCTTCTTGATGCTGACCAGGTGTTCGCCCACCTCCCGGGGGATGAAGGAGATGCCTGGACAGGAGCACACAGTAGGGCTTATAACGGAGTGGGCAAGAAGGAGGAGGAGAGAGACACATTCTCAAAAATGGAAATATCATTTCGTTCCTGACTTCTAACCACCCAGAGTATCCAAGAATGTCAACGTCTCAATGCAGAAACACACTTGGACTTTTATCACATGTGTGACCCAGCAGGTTTATCACATCATACTCCAATGTACTAATATCCCAAGAAAGGTCTGTCAGCGTCCCATCCCCCCCCACCAGGATGCCCTGGCTCCAGCCAGGAAATCAGCCTAGCTCACCAATGTGGTTGTTGGGCAGCCTCTTCAGGAGACAGGGCTCGTCACGGCCAGACGGGGCCTTAATGCTGGCTGTCAGGGTGCTGAGGTCAGTCTCGCTGATGTCGAGCAGGAAGTCAGCAGCTGAGCCCAGCTTCACCTGGGAGCACCGTCTGCTGTCATCTGGGAAACAGTCCCCAACAGGGCTCTGGTACACATGGTCACCCTGGCTCTCCAGGGCCCCCACTCCACGTGCCGTTCACAGATGAACAGGCAAGAACTAATTACCCAAAGTTAAGGGAAAAAATCAAGCCTTGATCAATGAGCAGACCTAGCCATCAATGACCAGTATTTATGCCTGGTTACAGACAAGACTAGGAGCTTGCAGGAACTAGAAGCTGAGTCCTAACAGAACATGTTTGAAAGGAGTGTTTGGCAATGGAAAGTACCGCCCACCTGCCTGCCATGCCCATGGGCATTTCTCAGGTAAACAACTACCGCGTTCCACACAGGACTACTGACGGCTTCACAGCCAGTTCTAAGCACTGCAGGGACAAGAACCCTGCCTGGTGTATCTCCCTTATAATCCACTGAGGGCAGGATCTGAACATAAGCAGAAGAGCAATTAGGAGCATGAGCTTCAGAATCGGGTAACCTGGATCTAAATCCCAGAATACCCAGAAGTGAACTTGACTAAGCACTATCTTGCCAAGCCTCAGTTTTCCATCTGTAAAATGAAGCGCAGAAAATCTATCTAGTTGTGATGCTGAAGGGCATCTTCGAGTTCATGTACTTATACAATATGTGCTATTTAAATGCTAGAGTCACACTGGCACACACAAAAAGTATCCTCCAAATCCTAGTTCTTGTTTTTCCCTAGATTATCAGCTAGGGAGGAAGTTAGTCAACTCCCGGTTCCGCCTCAAGGAGTCTCTATGAAATGTAAACTCACTGAGGCGGAAGGATCGCTGGAGCCCAGCAGGTCGAGGCTGCGGTGGCCGGGAGTGGCCACTGCACTCCAGTTTGGGTGACAGAGTGAGACTCTAACTCAAAAAAAAAAAGAAATGTAAACTCAAAGAGATGTCTAGACTGCTCTGCTGCTCCTGGTCTGATAAGGAAGAGTGGCTGTCAGGGGCAGCCGTGCCTCTCACAACGAAGCCCCCTCAGGCCAGGCAGCCCTACCTGTGATCTTGGCTGTGAAGGGGCTGCCAGGGATGTGCTTGTCATTGTACTTGACCAGGATGCTGTAGTCGCCTGGCAGAGTGGGCAGGTAGGTCACTGTGCATGTCCCATCTTTATTGTCAATGCAGCTGATTTCCGCCTTCGAGGGCCCCTCAATAGCCAAGTCCAGACCACCTGCAGATGGGAGTAGGGAGGGAGGGTGGTTAGGGAGAATTTCCTTGTTTCAACAGGGAGAAGACCTTATCCAGGGCAGCCCTAATGCCAGAGACAATAGATTGACGCAATCCACGTGCACTGTGGGCAAAGGGCATATGTCAGAACAAAGCAGTGCAATGGACAAAATGTCTGCTGAGAAGACACTACACAGCAAGTATCCCTGGAGTGTTATCTAACTCTCAGGATGCATAGGACAAAAAAAGTGATGCATGTTAGTTACACATATAGGATGGGGGTACACAGACATAAACTGTCACTGCCAATCAGGTGCTGCATGCCATCATGGAACTCCCATTTCAGAATCTTCATGAATACATCAGGCATGGGCACAGAGCAAAACAGAACAAAACAAAAACACACTTAAGCTCCAGATAAGTCACACAAACCATTTCATAGCATGAATCTGATTTCAATTAGAACACAAAGAACTTCAAAATTTTCTGTTTTGCATGGAAGACAGAACAGCTCTACAGAAGAGACGAATTTTTATGAGAGAAAAAATAAGACAGACTACCATTCAATAATCTTATTCTTAAAAGCTGTCTTGGAGCTGTGTCCAGTTAACTCCCCAAATGTCCATATAAAAACACGTAAACCACACAGTACCTTCTCCTGCATCCTCAGTGACGATGGTGAAGGTGGCAGTTTTGTTGGCCACTCCGTATACCAGACCTGGACCATAGGCAGAAACGCTCCCACTGTTGGGGTAGTTCACGTAGAACTGGAGTGGGCTCTCTGGGTTTGCAAAGGACACAAATAAAATTGGGACTCATTAAAGGGTGAATGAATGCCTTGGACAATGGTATTCTAAAGTTCACTCATTTGCAAGTGGGTTTGGTGTCTCCTAAGCAGTAGCAGAAGACAGAAGGAGTTGCTGATGCACCTTCCCATCCTAGAACACCCGAGGGGCCTACTTGATATTATTCCTTCAATAATATGAAAAATAGTCCCCGAGGGTACTCCAAACTAGGGAGGCCATCAAGGCAAGGGAATCCAGCTCAACTTGTCAAATATGGAAGAAACACCTGCATTAGGCGGAGAAATGACTGGAGAAATGACTGGAGAGAGCATAACTGGAGAAGGCCACTTGCCTGGTCATCTAGGAACTGACCCCACTCCCAGCCCCAGGCCAGCACTTTCATTTCTACAGTGTTTAGGTACAAATCAGGAAAAGACCCCAGTGTCAACAAGAGAGAGCTGGTTAAATAAATGCAGATCTACTCATGGACCATTAAAAAGAATGAAGGAGAGCTGTAGCAATTTTTACTAACTTGAGAGATTATCCATAATGTGCGTTACAAAGAGAAAAAAACCAGTAACTAAATAATACTAGTACTATTATGCCTTTCCTTTAAAAACAAAACATAACAAAAGTGTATGCACATTTATAGATATAGAGAGAAATGTCTAGAAAGACACACGCCAGCAGTGGAAGTGGACAGCAAGAGGAGAAAGATGTTTCTTTCACTCCCTATATCTGCATCCTTAGAGGATTTAAATAGAAGCACATAACACACTTTTGCTTTAAACAAACATTAAGCACACATAAACTAAAGCAAATGCCAAATATAGAGAAACATTTGCAAGTTCTATCACAAGGGGCTAATCTCTCCAATATTTAAACTGCTCTTAGCAACCACACAACAAAGGCCAGTAACCAAATAGAAACACAAGCCAAAGATCCAAACGTTCAGTTCACAGAAAAAGAAATACAAATAGCACTTGGACATATGGAAAGTTGCTCAATCTCATTCACAAGAGAAATATAAATAAAGCAACACTGGGATACTGTTTTTCCCAGTTATCAGACAGGCAAACATCCAACGTGTTGAGAGCATGATCCACCAGCAAACACGTGGAAAAACAGGTACTCTCCTCCATGGCTGTGGGCATGTGAAATGGGACAGCCCCTCCGAAGGGTAATTTAGCAAGATCTACCTAAAATATAGATGCCTGCACCTGGGCTGCAGCGATGCCTCCTCTAGTAACTAAATCTCACAGGTGCATCTTGGCGAGTGTGAGATGATGGGTGTAAAAGGTGATTTGCTGCAGCAAGACTGGTAATAGTAAAAGGGAGGAAGAACCCAACAGGTTCCTTCCAATAGGGAACTAACTGGTCAAATGTGTACTAGTTCATTCAAATGGGGGAAGGCTGGGAAGACACCCTCTTGTAAATCTGTATTCCCATTCGCGTGGAAAGTCTTAATACTCTGAAATTGAACAAAAGAGTAAAAACAGGTTCAAGAAGAAGGCAGATGGAGGATGTGTGGGAAGGAAAACTTCTCTACATCATGCTTATTTTTAAACTATGTGAATGTGTTACCTACTCAAAATACTAAAATAAAGAGTTACACAATTACAAAAATAAAAGCAAAAAATAAAAGCATGACTAGCGCTATGCTGACTGGTGGCCATGAAATATAGGCTGGCTTCTCTCATCAAGGGCTATCCTCTTCTCCCACCTCTGACCTCGCCCCAAACCCCCATGCCACATAGGCCCCTGCAGGCCAGGCTGGAAAGTCCCTTGCCGCACCGCACATTTTTCTCCAGGCTTGACCTCTGACCACACTCAGCATAGTGACAAAGACAAACAACCACAGACCCAAAGACCTGCACTGTGACCCAGGATGCTGAGCGGCATCATTCCTTCTGGAAACTGCTGGATCTGCTGGGGTCCCATGCTGTTCGGTTTCACATAGGATGCCAGCACCACATTCCCAAGCCTCTGCTGAGAGCTGCTTCCCACACAGCAGCTGCTGGAACATGTGCACGCTGCCCAGATTGTCCAGCCCTAGTTGCAGGGTCCCGCTGGGGCTGCTGAGCTCTACTTACCAGGGATGTGGCTGCCCATGTACTTGATGTGCATCTCGTGGAGCCCGACCTCCGTGGGAGCGTATCTGACAGTGACCGTGCCATCCTTGTTGTCCACAATCTCAGGGGTAGCTGTCTTCCCTGAAGGCATGTGGACCTCTCCTGAGCAGCACAGGGAGACAGGGCAATGAGCCCACCGGCAACTTACACCAGAAAACCTGAGCCCCAGGTGCAAAAGTCTTCAAAATAAAGGTTTTCAGACATAGGAACATTCAATGCTGTCTACAGTTTCACAATGGGGAAGAAAAGACCTTCTCTTTTTAAAAACTTTCATTTGGTTTCCACAAAATATAGCAGGCAACTCATAAGTAAAGAGTTTTCTACAATAGCAAATTCAGGCTCAAACAGGACTTGAACATGAAACATGCAGGATTAGCAGAGCATCAACTCAGAGAAACAGGCACTAAAAGGAGGCTGGTGAGAGAAAGTAACTCTTTTACAACAGAGCTCTGTGTCAAGGTCACATCTGGAAATGTTAAAGAATAAGAGAAAGCAGGGGAAAAAGGTTGAACAGAAACCTGTCAGTCGAGAGGCAACTAAACACAGCAGTCCTAACCCAGAGAGAATTACAGGCCCTTTCAAGAAAGCATTGCAAGTTGTAAATGAACCACTTCTTCAGAGGCACACACAAACATACATGGAACATCCCACAATCTCAGGGCCCACGGGCCGACACCCTACACCAAGAACCAGGGATGCTGGGTTAAAGGGTCCCAGTCTGGGGACAAGGAAACCATCTCCCCATACTGTTCTGAGAGATGCATAAGCAAGAGAATGAGACGGCTGTCAGGACAAGCGCTTACCGGTGATTTCTCCTTTCCTGACTGCAAATGGGATGACCAGGTCAAAAGGTTTAAACCCGAGGCCATTCATGTCACTCACTGGGACATAGGCCTCTTCAGTCACCTACAAACAAAAAGCTGTGGTCACTGCTAGAGCAGACAATAGCAGGAGCTAGTAAAGGTACAGGGGATAGAGCTGCTGGGAATTCTGCAAGCCAGTGGGGCTGAGATTGGGGGCTGTGGTTGCCCGTGCTATGAAGGTTTTGCCTAACTGGCCCCAGGGTGGAACCTGAAGGACTGGAGAAGTCCCACTGTCCAATTTCTAGAAATCATTTAGCAGTCTGTTTGTAAAATTCCCAGCAGCGCCCATGGGAAAAGGGAAGAGTGAGAGACAGTAATGTCTGTGAGTCCCAAGAGGCTCCACCTGAAAGGTTTAGTTGCTTGTGGCCTGGAAAAGAAAGTGCGTTTTAAGTGGCAGAAAGTAGCAGTGGGTGGTTTTCCCCCTCAACAGAAACCGAATGTGCAAGTGGCGGCTGTGAGAGTCAGCAGGAGGGCTGCAGACAGTTGTCCATCTTTGTCTTAAAATACGGAGACAAACTGCACCGAGCGTGATCACAGACATGATGGCTGGTGATTCATGGAGCACGGACGGTGACGCGAAGGTGATCTTATGACAGAAAAAAGCAGAGATTGTTGTGATGGACTGATCGGTAGGGGACACACCAAGGACCAGGACACCCACAGGGCTCAAGCAATCCCAGAAGCAGGTGGTAGCTTTTCTGAAATGAAGGCTGAGTAAACATAGAAACGCAAAAAGGAAAAAAAAAATCAGAAGTGTACCCAGGGCCTGAATCCAGGGGGACATGCATTTACCGGTGCCTCCTTCACTGCCGTGACTTCCCCATCCGTGGCCTGGTCAGTGGCAAATGGAGATTAGTTGGGGATCACACTGGAAAGGTACTGCTACCCAGCAGATTCTACCACCTGAGTCCTGCCTCATTGCTCCAGCTTGGACACAGTAACCCACTTGCTGAAGTGGAAGGGTACTTTCTTACTACCCTTTTGGAGAGCAAGTTGGTGTCCTCTCTCCCTATACCAGCCCTTTGAACCCACAACCCCACTTCTAGCAAGTAGGTCTACACTGGCTGGAGTCTCCATAGGCAAGTGATGTATGTAAGAAACTTTACTGGAGCCATCTGTGGTCATGAAAAACTGAAGCAATGTAACATCCATCTGTAAAGGGATTGGTCAAGTAAACGTGGTAAGTCTGTCCAGTGGTGCTCTGAGTAGTGATTCTGAAAAAGCATTTAAGTCTGACAAATTAATAGGCAAGGGTATCTATGGCATATTGAGGGAAGGAACCAAGTTGCAAAGCAGTATGTACAGTGTGATTCCATGCATGAAACTGAGGTGTTTGTAGTGTAAGCAGATAAAAATTAACACTAGTCATATCTCTGCAGCACAGGGTCAGGAAAGAGATCTCTTTTGACCTGTAAGTGTCTAGAGTGGTTGATGTTTTAGAAGTTTTCATACATTGACTCTACTTTACTCAATCCTCTTGCCTCATCTTCCCAAGTAGCTGGAACTACAGACACATGTCATCACACCTAGCTAATTTTTTTTTTTTCTGGAGTCAGAGTCTCACTCTGTCACCCAGGCCGGAGTCAGTGGCACACTCACTGCTTCCCCAGCATCAACCTGCTCGGCTCAGGCGCTCCTTCTGTCTCAGCCTTCCAAGTAGCCGGAACTACAGGCACATGCTACCAAGCCTGGCTAATGTTTTAAATTTTATTTTAGAGACTAGGTCTCACCAAGTTGCCCCAGGTTGGTCTCAAACCTGTGGACTCAGGCGATCCCCTCACCTCAGCCTCCCAAAGTGCTGGGATTACAGGCTTGAGTCACTGCGCCCAGCCTATATCGGGCCAATTAAAAAAAATTTTTTTTTGGCCGGGCTTGGTGGCTCAGCCTGTAGTCCCAGCACTTTGGGAGGCCGAGGCGAGTGGACTGCCTGAGCCCACGGGTTCGAGACCAGCTCGGGCAACTTGGTGAGACCTCATCTCTTCAGCAGATAATGAGCCAGGCATGGTAGCATGTGTCTGTAGTTCTGGCTACTTGGAAGGCTGAGGCGGAAGGATCGCCGGAGCCCAGCAGGTCGACACTGGGGTGGCCACGAGTGTACCACTACACTCCAGCCTGGGAAACGGAGTGAGACTCCAATTAAAAAAAAAAATTTTTTTTTCAGTGATGGGGTCTCACTATGTTGCCCAGGCTGGCCTCAAATTCCCGGGCCCAAGCAATCCCCCGCCTCAGCCTCCTGTGCTGGTATTACAGGCATGAGCCACTGTGCCTGGCCTTAGAAATAGATTCTTAAAACCAGAACTGAGACCCTTTCTGGAAATAAGGACATAAACTTTCTAGTTGCATTTCTTTTTCCCTGCAGGAGAAAAAACACTCCCAAATGAATAATATCAAAAGTTGACATGTGTTTACATACTTGAGACATAAAAGAGCTTCCAGACCTCTGACATGCTATTTACAGATAAACAAACGTTTATGGAAAGGAAAAAAGCTACAATAGATTATAGATGGTTTGGAAGGAAGTCCTTGGGCTTCTGTTTGGAGTGGAGTCTTCGTGCCCTCTGTTGCGGCACAAAGTAAAATAATGAGAAGGTGCTTTTAGGTAGGCAGTGCACAGGGCAGGTCATTCAGGGTCTATGAACCTTGTGGTCAAGCATGGCTGCTGTCTACAGCATCAAAGGGAGGCGGCATGGCACTTGGTGTCTGTCTAGACCAGGCACACCTCCTTTGTAAAAGGGCCAATAATACTTGGTTTTGAGGGTTAAAGGAGGTAGTCCTCCTAAGGTTTCTAACTCCTTTCCTGGTTGAAGAACGTTCATAATCAGAGGAAGATCACCCCAAAACTATGTGCATCTATTAAGCATCCATTTAAAGAAATACATAGAGAAAGAGCTAAGTCACTCAGAACTGGAAATTAAAGACTCTGGTCACCTGTTAACTCTGACATTTGCATAATGGTTTCCTTTTATTCCAGATATTCCTAGCTTCAAAAGACAAGATATGAGGAAGAACACCCCCCAAAAAACCAGAATTATCTTTTTGGAGGGCAGGCCCTTTGTAGTATAAGCTTCCCCTGCTAGGGAAGTATTCTGGGAACCCATCACCATCAGAGTGCCAGCTAATGTTGCTGTGAAAGACTGCACTGTGGAAGAAATATCCCAAGACATGGCAAACAGGTAACTGGTTCTTCCAACATGACAAACATACCTGCTCCCATTGTGCTGAGTGTTCAGCAGTTTTTGACCAAAAACAGCATGACCCCTGTGCCTCACCCTTCCTATTCACCTGCTCTCACCCGAGCGACTGTTTTTTTATTTCCCTGATGAAAAAAGTCCTCAAAGGGAAACACTTTGCTGATGTGGAAGAGGTGAAACAAAAAATAGCAGAAGCACTAAAAGGCATCAAAATTGAGGAGTCCAAAAACTGTTTTGAGCAGTGGAAAAAGCATCTCAATAGGTGTACTGCACCAAACAGAGAGTACTTTGAAGGTGTCTGAAGTTTAAACATGTAAGAATAAATATATACTTTTTAAAGAAATAAATTCAGTTTTTTCTGGGGTACCCCCATTGTATTTCCTCCTCATATATAAAGCGTAAATCTTTCAAAAACACAACAGGAGGTACTTTCGAGTCCTGAGATATCAGAGACAAGTCTCCAGACACAACAGCATCAGGAAGCTCTCTCCTCCAGCCAGGGAGAATGCATTAAGATGGGGAGGAAGAGCCAGCAGAATAAAAAACGGAATGTTTTATGTGTAGACATTTTTGTAAAAGTGTATTTTCCTGGGAAATGTATCATTCTGAACTGGGCTTCGACCAGGTTATTGCCTAAGTCCCTTAGTATGATAGCTACCTTGGTGGCTAATAAGATTTACTAAAAACCTTTAGAGCCAAAGGGTCTCTGAGTTTCTAGAGATTATTCTGAGACTCTACAAGGTCATGACTGCTTAACCAAAAAAATTTTTTAAGGAAAAAAAAAGTGGAAGAGAATATCCTAGTCAGGGTTCAGCAGATGGCAGCGGTTACTGTTTCTGCCAATAACAGCATATTCTGGAGAAGGAATTTCCTTACCATGACAGTGAAGGGGCTGTTGGGAATATCGACACCACCAAAGCGCACGTAGATCACGTAGGTGCCCGGCTTGGCAGCCGTGTAGAAAATGTCATAGGTGCCATCTTCATTCTCAATGACATCAGCCTCGGCTTCAGTGCCATCTGGGGTCAGAACCGTGCAGGTCACTTTCCCCTTCCCAGCAGTCTTGGCGTCAACCACAAAGCCTACTTCCTCGCCGGTTTTCACAGTGGAGGCGATTCCAGGACCTGGAGAGAAGTTCGGGAGAAGAGAACAGAAGCATTATCCGGGGACACATATCCTGGAAGCCCAAGGACAAATTGCACTCAAGCATGCTGTCTGTATCTGTAAATGTTAGGCCTTTTCCTGCCACCATACAAAGAAATATCCCAAAGATCACTTGGGAATAATTACTGACTAAATAAGGAGCCCTGAGTGTCATCTAAAGGTTAGTCTTGGTTTACCAGCATTCAAAAGTATGGGGATAAAGGTCAACTTTCATTAGCAAACACATATTGGGCCATTTCCTCAAGTATGAGGTACACGTAAAGGTGAGCAAGACACAGCTCCTGCTCTCAAGATCATCAAGGTCTAATAGGGCAGTTAGTGCACACCATGCACCAAGAACAATGGTTCAACCAGCAGGGGAAATGCTGAGGAGGGACTAGGTTACAGAAAAAATAATAAATTGTTCTTCAGAGAAGTGTCCTGCAGTACATCTATGTAAGAGGCTAGGAATTTATAACCCAGGGTTGCCACATTGATACAGGGCTTCCTGAAGAAAGGAAAAATGGCTGAATTCTGAAGGCTAAGTGCTCTTGCTGCGGGAGACTTGTAACCTCTCCCCAACAATGACCAATCTCTCTCTGACTGGTGGCACCCCTTTACACAGGAGCCACACAAAATCAGAAAGTGCAGAAAAGCATGAACTAAAAGCACATTGACAAATACAAGCTAAGTAAGTGTGTAGGAGCAATAGGGAGTGGTAAGGCAGTCTGTTCAGACAATACGTAGTAGAAGAGAAGACTGTGTCAGTCTGTGGAAGATCCTGAATGACAGACTTAAAAATGTGGCCAAATGGGGAACACTGTGCTCAGGTTTCTGCCTGAGTTGGGGGAACAAAGAGAGTCTGGAAAGGAAGAAGGAAGCCTTGCCCAACATCAACATGCTCTCAGATGAGCAAAGACAATCCATTTGTCACCAGCAGCTACATAGACCAGGAGGTGGTGGGTTGACCAATGTTTCAAAATGTCTCAATTTTTGCCAAAGGAGAACCATAGTTCACCTGCAAGTAATTCACAAACTTGCCCTGAAAGTCTACAAATGTTCTTTATTCAAAACAAAAAGAGATACCAGAGAAATAGGATGCATCCAGGGTGAACCTATGTTTCCTTTTCTTACTTAAAGAGAAGCACAACTGTTTCATTTCAAAACTGGGGATTCCTGTCTTAAAAACTGCTTGAGCAGCAGCATTGAGCTACAAGAGCTGTTCTTAAAGACAGAAAGCCCTGTGGTAGTTACTTTGTTGTGTCTTAGAAACTAAAGGAGGTGGGGCTCCGAGGCTCAAACCTGTAATCCCAGCACTTTGGGAGGCCGAGGTGAGAGGATTGCCTGAGCCCGCGGATTCGAGAACAGCCCGGGCAATTTGGCGAGACCTCATCTCTAAAACAAATCAAAAAATTAGCCGGGCGTGGTAGCACATGCCTGTAGTTTCAGCTACTTGGAAGGCTGAGGCGGAAGGATTGCCGGGCACTCTAGCATGCCACAGCACTCTAGCCTGACAGAGTGAGACTCCGACTCAAAAAAAAAGGAACTGTGATGCTCAAATATTCGTGGGGAATTCCTGACAGGCTGACACATAGGTGTTGAGGAAAAATCTAGATGCTGACATGCTTACGTGTGTTTCTCTACTTTTGACCTGAAATACTCTCAAATGAATCTTGAGTAACTAAACTCACCTACTCAAACATTTGCTGCTTTTCATGAGAGTCACCATTATAGTTGAGATCTCAGCAAATGTACCCACTTCAAAAGTAATATAATAGTTATTACATACCTGGCACTGTGCTAAACATTCTTCATGCCTAACCTCATCTAATCTTTGCAATTACCCTGTAAAGCACTCTCTGACCTTTAGAAGAGCTTCTTGAAACTAAATATTCTAAAAAAAAAGATCTTCAGTCTATGTCTAACTGAAACCCAGAAAGGCTAAGCAACTAGCCCAGATCACACAGCTTTTAAGTGGCAGGGACTACAGACCGGCTTTCTGACTCCAAAGTCCACACTGCTGACCTTAATGCTGCCCTGCACTTACCCGTGGCCAGGCACTTGCTGGCATCGCCCGTCTGTGTGGCCCGGATGCGATAAGGAGAAAGCGGGATGTCATCACCCCCATAGGTGACCCCAATCATATAGCGCCCAGTCTTGTCAGGGATGTAGGTGACAGCATATGTGCCATCTTTATTGTCGTGGACAATAGCTCTTTTGGGTTTTCCCTCCTGGTCCTGTGGAACACAAAGAAATGCTATTTAGGATGTTGTCAAAATGTAGAAAACCTTCATGGAAAACCTGGACATATTTTGCTCATTAATTAGTTCCCTAGTGGGAGGAGACAGAATTGATGGCTTCATACAATCTAGTTTTGATGTTTTCTGGTAGGGAGAAAAGAAGGTCACAGATCTCTTTAATACCATGATGGACATGGTCAATTTTTAGTAATTCTTTGGTCAAGTGAACAAATAGAGTTTTAACTCCAAATCCATGGAAATGTGGGGAGGTGAGGAGGCAAAGGCTCCTGCTCACACACTCCCACATCTACTCTCCCTTTTCTCTTTAGTAACAAGACCTAATTCTTAGTTGGGTACGCTGCTCCCAGAACATAGGACTTCACTTCCTAGCAGCCTCAACACTAGGTACAGCCACATGACTAACCCCTGACAAATGAGATGGGAGTAAAGTCTCTGAGGGAGTTCTGAGAGGGCTGCTTAAGAGAGCTGACTGAGCTGGAAGGGTCCCTTTTTTCCCTTCTTCCTGCTTTGGCCTGCCATATGGATGTGATGGCCAGGCCAGAGCACTGGCAGCCTCGTGGTCCATGAGAAGACTTAAGGACAGAAGTAACACACTAGGACAGAGGAGCTGAAAGATGGAACCAGCCTCTTTGGTGAGCCGCAGAGCACTCAGGTGGCTTACATCTGGGCTCCTTAACAAGGGAGAATAATCCCATTGTTTAAGACACTCTTATTTTAAGATTTCCTACCAACATGTAGCAGAATTTAGTCCTAATTCAAGGAGTAATTTAAAACATTTAAAAATAAAGATGTAGGAATAAATGTAATAGCAAACTAATGAGAATCACCAAAAAGTGATACCTGGAGCGATATCCTCAAACCTCTCATGTGAACATGATTGTTCTTCTGCACAATTACCGACTCTTTGGTAGAAAATTTCAAAAACACATCAGGCCAGAAACTGGTCGTTCAAACTTGCATTCTTATCCGTGTCGGGAAATTAAGTCTTATTAAATAAGAAAATAACTCAAAGTTACCGTTATCTGAACAGCAAGCAGGCCCTCCCCAGCATCTCTGGCATCGATGGCAAATTCCACAGGCAGACTGGCAGGCACACCATAGGAACTGAGGCCAGGGCCACTGGCAGTCACTTTGCTGGCATCATACGTGGGAAGGACCTTGACCTTAAAGGGACTTAATAGACATACACACACACTGGTCAGTAAGGATATATGTCAACCCAGCTACATCTGACCTCTCTTACAGAGAGAAACTGAGATTGCACGGGGGATTTCTATAGTAGATAAGACAGTGAGTTCATCAAAGTGTTATAAGTCCAGCAGAAATTTAGAACCATGAGGTAGTAGCCACCATATGACAGACCGGCTTTCCCCTAAGTGCATTCCAGGGGATATCAATTGTTTCGGGACAAAGGCTCCCAAATTAGTTTAAGAATCATGGAGCGAAACACATTTAGCCCATATTTGCTCTTCTAAGGCAATGGTCATTAAAATGGAAAGAAAAAAAACACTGAAACTTCAGTTTTAATATTTTATTTCATCTTACTCCATATCTATAGTTGTTTTTATTCTATATTTAGTATGCTTTATATGGTACATAATCTACTAGTAAAGCAATATACAAATGTAACTTATAAATTATGTATTTCTACATAGCTAGAGCTACATGTAAATTTATATATAAAATGCATATAATATTGGGGTATAAGTGAATCTTTTCCAATTTAAGAGATATGATAAACAAAAAGCCCTTTGGAAGTTTTTTTCTAAAAGGTGAAGAGCTTATTTAACATTTTTTTGAATTCATATGAACAAGGAACAAGGTTTCTACCCAAAACTTTCTGGGACTTCTATTGTCAACCAAACCCTCAATTAAGAAGTTAACCCTAGCCAGGCATGGTGGTATATGCCTGTAGTTCCAGCTACTTGGAAGGCTGAGGCAGAAGAATCACCTCAGCCCAGTGGCCGTGAACGTGACAGTGCACTCCAGCCTGGGCAACAGAGTAAGACTCCAATTCATTAAAAAAAGAAAAAGAAAAAGTTAACCCTTTGTCCTACTCAGAAAACTATTTGCAGGTCACCAAAAGGAAGCCTCTGGTAAACTACTATATTCCTTGTTTCTTCAAAGATTCCCAACTTTTTTTTTTAAGAGACAAGGTCTCACTATGTTGCCCAGGCTGGTCTCAAACACTTCCATCTCCAAATAATCCTCCCATCTCAGCCTCCCAAGTGGCTGGAATTACAGACATGTGCTATCATACCTGGCTGAGATTTCCAACTTATTTTCAGCTCACCTTTAGACTAAAGATGGCTGAAAGGAATTGGGAATGGGGCGAAAGAATGGGAGCCACAAATACCAAGGCTAGTATATAGCAACATGTGTACAGAGCACGCAGGTTCTGGGTAGTACTAATCGAATGTATGGATGGACTGATGGAAGAAGAGAGGGGTGAATGAATAGCTGGGTGGGTGGGCCGCCAGAGCAGTGCTTGCCAATCCTGCAGGAGACTGGGCTTGAGGCTGGTTTGTACTCATTTCCCCAAGTGTCAGGCGCTTACCTACGAGGGATCTCTTCATCAGCATATTTAACCGAGACCATGTAAGGCCCTTCCTGAGATGGTGTGTAGGTCACTGTGTGTGTTCCATCCCCATTATCCACCACGTTCACTGGCTCCACCAAGCCTGAGGATAGAGATGAGAGGTCTGAGTTGCTGCCTGACCTCCCCTTCTCTCTATCCGTGGCTGAGTTTGAAACAAGAGCACATCCATCCTTGAGAACTCTTGGTTTCCACTGATGAGTAACATAAAGGTCGAGCAGCCATAATCACAGGCCTAAGAAATCACAGGATCACCAATTCATGGGAGCAGAAATGACCCCAAGAGACACCTTTAGCATTTTATTGGCGAAAATATACTCAATCGGCCCTAGAGTATAATTAAGGAGACTGCCCATGCTTGCTGCTGGAGGGCGTATGTTGAAGATGTGTGTGGCAGACACGCTAGATCCTCTCAAGCTGGTTAGACATGCTTGGGATGTGGCAATTTCATTCTACAGCTGAGAAAGTGCCAAAGAGTCTAGAACTCTGAACAGCAAAAATTAGCCAATGGGCTGGCTAGTGACAACTTGTGGCCACCTTTGAGCAAAGACCACGATGGTGCCGACATGCTAGGGTATGGGTGCAAGGCAGGAGAGGGTAGCAATCTCATAGGGTGTGGATCCTTCAGTGTGAGGCCTGTGGGGGATGGTTAGATTATGCTAAAGCATAATCAAAGCATGCATTGGGCTGACAGATTCCAGATCCCAGCTCTGAACGTGAGAATCAAGGATGGGTTACCTGCAGGGTAGGTTAATCAAAGCGTGGCATGCTCATTAAGCAAAGCAGATGAGGCAGGTACAAGCCAATTTTAGAAGTAAGGCCAGCAAGAGGCATTCAAGGTTACACAATTTAAAGCAGCAGCCAATGGGAAAATGCAAACCTGTCTCCATAAATTCACCCTTCGGGTCACCTTTAAAGAACTCTGAAAGGGCTTTCAAGGGGCTGCGCCATGACTGGGAATCCACCTCATCAGCTGAAATCAAAAGGTTGTTACTTGAGGGTCCTCCAAAATAGAGACAGATACCGAAGTAAAGCTTCTCTCTCTCCCTCTCACATTCACACACACACAGGAACATGGACACAAACACACACGTCTTGAAGTCAGTAACTTCACAGCATCAGACTCCAGCCCCGTGACCTCATTTCCCCCAACCCACTTCTGCCCTGAGCTTCAAAGGGCATAACCTCTGGCTGAACCTCATTAAGGAGAAGGTTCCTCTTCAGAGACGGAAAACCCCATCTGCCACTTCTGTGAGGCCAAGAACACATGATTCGGGAAAAATCCCGATTATTTAAGAAATTAGGCACAGTGTCTTACATGTGGGAGAAAGGCGCATTTTAAATGCTGGAGAAGGGAATGTGGTCACTTACCAAAAATGGCAAGTTTCAGCACACTTCAGGGCCTTGTTCCCAAATGGCCCGATAGCCTTACCAAACAAAGTTCGGGGCTGTCCACAGGTGGGCCAAATTTCCAAGAAAGCCCATTCCCCCCAAGTGACCCCTCTCTGCAGGGAGTTGAGACAATGATAAAGTCATGGGCCACATGTACCATGTACCTGGCATTCCCAGAGGTTCTGGTATGTTCCACATGGGCATCAAGGCATCTCCAAGAGTTATTGCCTCCCAACTCCACCATCCACCCATATCCAGCCCATCATCACCTCACAAATGCTGAAACACACCATGAGGTAGTCACAACATTACATATGAGAGCACAAATATTACTTGCTTCATCTAACTACTAAAAAAATTTAGACCTTATTATTAAATGGGCGAAAGGACAGATCACTGGAGAAATAACAGTCCGCCTATCTTTAAGCAGGAACTTCTACTGTTTAGCAAGAAGATAGAACAATAAAGTGATTTTTAAAGAAATTTAATTTTAAGCTCATGACCAAACTCAAAAGCAAAGTGCCTGCTCTGGGTCACGGCTACCCCTGGTTGGGGCAGGAGAATGTCAGTAGGAAGGTAGAATGCATACTCACCCCGTGGGCCCAGGACCCTCACTTCCAGTGGGGCCAGGCCGGCCTTGCTGCTATCCACTGTGAAGCACTGCAAGATGCGGGCTCGGACACCTGATCCCAGCCCAGGGCCGGCAATCTTGACCTTGCTGGGGTCCACAACATCCTTCACAGGAACCCTGAAGGGGCTTCCTGGAAAAGAGGTCACAGGATTATAAGCACAACTTGATAATTGAAGACCTGCCATATGGGCACCCAGAATAGCACTGTTGCTCCCCCAGGACCTAAACTACGAGCCTCAATCAGTTTCTCCTGCCTCACTGTGTGCGCCATGTGCTCACTCACCGTTTTTGATAATTACCATAGAGCACCTCCTATGGGCAGACATTGTGACAAGTGCTGGGCCCTGAGCAGTTAACAACCCTCTAGGAACCCACCATGCAGGAGAAGGATGAGGCAAGCAAGCTATTCTCATATCCTATTTAACGTAGGACGGGGGAGGGGGCCACAGTGTACAAGGTGGGGCACTCAGAAGGCAATGAACCTGGTCTGTGGGAGACCAGAGAAAGCTTTCCAGTAATATCTCAGTGAGACATGAGAGGGAACAGACAGAGAGGTGCTTCAAGCAGAGGGATCAGCACATGCAGAGGCTTCAAGGTAAGAGAAGATAAGCTGCTGGAGGAACTGAAGGAGGGCACTGAGTGGTAGGTAGAAGGACAGAGTGGAGGGGACTAGAGAGAGGTGGGCAGGCCCTACAGCCCTCACCCAGCCTCCTCTCTCACAGATGGCTCCTGAGTGCCCCCAGACTTCTCTCCCTCCAAAACAGCTGGCACCTTCCAACCACATACGGCCTCCTTGGTTCCCTGGCATCTGGTAAAGCCTTGCTGTCTCTCTGAATGTAAGCTGTTGTCCTGCTACATGGTTGATCCCATGGGAGACCCTAAGGGCCTCTGTCTCTTTGAGGGTGTTGATTTTAAAGGCCAATGAAATGTGGAGAAGGCAAGGAGTCTGAGATTTTTGAGAAGCACTAAACAGAGAAACAAGGGCTGGGCCAAGGACCTTCCATGGGACTCCTTTAAGGAAGGGGACCTCCTCAGAAATAGGACCCAGTGTTCCCATACCAAGCCTCAGGCTCCAAGTCCATTGCCAAGGAACTACACAAATCTCTTGCCATGCACAGAAGTCCTTGTGCTCCCCGTGACATCTGGCAAAGTTAATGCCATCTAACTGCCATGGAAGTCAAGGTCTCTCTGCTTTGGCTCCCAGAAAGTTTATACTTTGCAGAATTGGAGGTGGTAAATAACAAAGACCACACAAATAACCAAGATCTTGGTTTTTTAACTTCTAGCTTTCAACAGCATCCAGGTTTTAACCTAAATAAAAGCAATGGCTGACCTTGGCAAAGACAAGCATAGCCCTCCATGCTAGGGTTTACAGAAACAAAAGGGGGCTTTATTTAATAGCAACAGTTGAGGATTTCAGTGTCTGTAGGTGAAGACAACAGACTGCCTCAGAGGCCAGTCTCTCTAAGTCACTGGAAGTTGTCTGAACTCAACATGAGAGCAGCCATGAACCAGCCAGCAAAAGTAAGATATACTTAGGTCCAAGATGGCAGACCCCAAGCATTACCTGCCATTCCCCTGTTCCATGCCTCAAGCAGGATCAATGATCCATGGCAGCCCTTCTTCCTGATGCACTCCTGAATCCCAGTCAACCCAGTGGTCTAGGCAATCACCAACAGTCCATAGTGGCCCTCCACAAGAAACCAATATGCCACATGGGTAAGAAAGAATTTTTTGTTAAAGATCGTCCCATTATAAGTTTGCACTAGGCCAGGAAAAAACTGGGCTAATATTTAACCTCCCAGAATTCCCATGAAAGCATACTAGAAGCTAGCAGGTCACTGAATGTTTCATGGCAATTCTCCCATGAGTTAGCTTAGAAGTCTGATACTAAAACAACCAACCAACACTTTACTCTCTGCTTAGGAAAGTTCTGGGGTTCGGGAGAAGCTAGTATTCACCTCTGGAAGGCAACAGAAAGTCTGAAACATAAAGAAGCACCATCTATACCTGATGGGAAAACCCCAACTGGGTCTCTTTTCTGTTGTTATGCTCAAAGATGGCCATTTGCTTTGAGTTCACAGATCAGCCTAAGGGACCCCAACTCTTAGCCACTTGAACAAGGCAAATTCTGAAGCTAATGGTGTCTACCAGACTTTCCCAATAGTCAGAACAGTGTTGTTGGCACCACAACCAGGAGATACGCATTGTCACTGCTGCCTGTCTAGCCAAAGCTATGTCCTCTCTTCTGGGGACAGCCTTCTAATTATTCTCTGTGTTCAACTCTCTCCCAAACCAAGCATTGCAAAACACCAAAAGGAGACCCTGGCTCTGAATCCCATCCTGAGCCCCATTCTCATTCTTCATAGCAGTTATCACAAGTTTAATTGTATAAATGCTAGACAGGAAGCTCTCTGAAGGAAAGAACTTTGTCTTACCTGTGGCTGAAATACCCTAGACTAGTGGTTATAGGAATTTTAAAAATCTACATTAAATGAGCTTAAAGCACAAGTCTGAGAAGAAACAGTCACTTTAAATGACTTAAGGCTTAAATGAATATCTGAGTATTATTGAGTTGAATGTCAATCCTTTCTGATCAATGTGAGATAGGAAGAGAGTGAGTGTGTGTGCACATTTCCATGTGTAAGAGGGCTCAGAATCAGGAAAGCATGTGGTCAGTAGATACTCCAACTTCTGGGGAGTCAATCTAGAAACCCAACAGTGGGCCCCTCAGTCTTCTACTTTCCCTCTCAGAGTGACACCAGCTTATAGATCACCTCTAGGGTAAGAACAACAAAACTCATTAAGGCTCCTTTTGTTCCCAGAATCCCTGGTGGGGCTCTGCCCTCTTCTCACCACACCTGATATAAAGAATATGTGGCTTGGAAACAGCTCTAGGGACCTTGGACTTGGGTCCAAACCACATACTCACCTACCCCTTTTAGAAATGTATGAGGGTGACAAATATTTCACTTAAGTAAGGAGAACTAGAACGTTTGGTGAGTCCTCCTCCTGAAACAAAAGGTGGAGGTGCCTTCACTACTTAAGTCACATATTTGTTATTGTTTGAATCTTTATAGCAGTGGTTTTCAATCAGGAGTCATTTTGTCCCTGAGGCCATATGGCAGTATGTAGAGACATTTTTGGTCATCACAAATGGAAATGGGGAGGACAAGTTTGCTATCGGTATCTAATGTGTGAAGGCCAAGGATGGTAACAAACATGCTATGAGGAACAGGACAGCCTCATGACAAAGAATTCTCCTGGCTAAAATGTATAGTGCCAAAGTGGAGAAGCTGTTTTACGGTTAACTTATACTATATCACTGAATAGAAAAGAAAGTAACAAGAATTTGAAAGTCTTTAGCCATTACAAGGACTGACAATGGAAAAAAGAAAACAAGACACATGCATAAGGTGAATAAGAACCAAGTTCAAGATAAGGTGAAGATTTTTCAACTTTATAAAGAAACAGCTTTCCCTTAAACCCCAAGAACTAGGCCCTCCAATACATGAACAACCATTTCCAGTCAAAGTTAGAAGCCAACACTTTTTGCCATGTTACTGGTTCTATGGGGAGTTGGGATAATTTTAGATATGTAGCCCCCCAAAAATTATCCTTTTGTAGCTGCTAAAAATAAGGCTGTTTTCCCCACTCAGAGAAGTAAGCAAAAATCAAACCTGTTTCATGCAAAACCAATTATCATTTATCTCTGAGAAACAGCTAACCTGGGATGTGGGCTCCTCCATATGTGATATTAACGTCATAATCCCCTGGAGCAAAAGGGATGTACTCCGCACTACAGCTGCCGTCCTTATTGTCTCTGCAGTTTATCTTGGACTCTGATGGTCCCTCAACAGTTATTCCAAGTCCACCAATTCCTGCCCCTCTGGAAAGTGTAGAAAAGAAATGAGCGCAGTTCATGATGGTCTGCTTATTGCCAAAATTCATTTAAAAATTCCTTTATAAACTATCCCATTTAGCCAACCAAACTCAACTACTGTGATAATACCTCTCACACAGGAACATTCTTAATAGTGTGATATAAAATAAAGACAGCTTTGACTCCTCCTTTTCTTTATTTATAAATGATTTATAATGCAGGATACAATGCTTATCCTTCTTTATATTTCTTATCTAACTGCAATGGCTGGGACTGCAGGTTCAATACAAGCTTATGCCTTGTGATCCATTTTAATAAAAACACTTCTAATATTTAATTTATATATGAGGATAGCTATACATTTTACATTATTAAGTTACAGAGCTTTCATCTATTCCTGGTTTCCTCAGCACTTTTATGACTATTATCAAGTGCTTTTGGGTACTTTTTAAGGTATATCTTGCCTTTCTCTGTAACATAATTCTCTACAGAAGAAAATGTACCTAATAAAATGGTCTTACCAAAGGTTGGGAGACCATGACACATATGTAGGGTACAGCCATAAAACTTAAAAAACAGTTAAACTACCAAGGACGGCTCTTTTAGAGACTCAACGAACACCGACTGCAAGGCCTTGCCTACCTGGTAATCACAGTAAAGACATTAGGTTTGTTGGTAAAGGCCTCTTTCAATCCAGGTCCTTGGGCTTGGACCCGAGATGGCTGGCAGCCTTCAGTGACAGCAACTTTAAAGGGGCTGTTTGGGATGGGCACATCATCGTATGTCACCTCCACCACATGGAGACCTATCCAAAACAACAAACAGAAACACCTATTTGCACACAAGTCCCCTATTTGTGAAAAATGACCATTTACTTTAGGGTTTCTAGCATTCAAGACGAAGTTATTTTTAAAAAGCAAGTTAAAAAAATAGTAATGCTGGTATGATCTGATTTTTAAATAATACAACTATTTGTAATCACATAACCCCACCATGCAAACATTACTAAGTCTATATTCAAGTCAGTCATTCTAAACATATTATCTTGATTTTTTTTTAACCTTTTTTTTAGAGATAGAGTCTCATTCTGTTGCCCAGGATGGAGTACAGTGGTGCAATCATAGCTCACTGCAGCCCTGAACTCCCAAGCTCAAGTTATCCTCCCACCTCAGCCACTTAAGTAGCTAGAACTATAAGTGTGAGATACCACACCTGGCTGGTTTTTTTTTTTTTTAAAGAGACAGGGTCCTGAACTGGTCTTGAACTCCTGGCCTCAAGCAATCCTCCCGTCTCAGCCTTTGGAAGTGCTGGGATTACAGGTGTGAGTCACCACCCCTGGCCCTTTTATTATTTTCTTTATGCTTTGCTAATTTATTGAAATTTCTTGTAATTCCTAATACTCGGGAAAAAATTAATAAACAAAAAACTTGTACAAATGAGCAACATGCTATGACATTACCCTACAACCTGCTCAGGTGAGGCTGAGGCTAAGCTCTGGCCCACCTATTACACAAGGCCAGCAAGCCAGGCACTGAGCAGGCAAGCAGCTCTGCTGAGACAGGCCTAGCACATGAGGCAGGGGCCAGCACCAGCTGCTGGGAGGAAATGGCCAAGCATGGCTCTGAATGAGGGTCCCATCCAAGGAGAGGATGACTCACCTTTCTCAAAGGGTGTGTATTCCACCTGGTAAGTGCCATCAGCATTGTCCATGACAAAGCACTCAGTGGAGGCTCCCGAGGGGTTGGCAATGTGGGCCTTGATATGGTCACCCCCCACCTGGGTCAGGGGCCGCGAGTCAACCGTGAAGTCAGTGGTGGCTTCCCGAAACACATCTGCAGAGTAACCACACAGATAAGAACATCACCAATACCTCAGACCCAGGGGCAAATCCCAAAACCAAGGTTTTCAGCACTTTACAACACATTAAGTCTAACTTCAGTGACAGCAGAAAACTAGTTTCTCTGACTCAAAATCAAGACTCCTTCCTCCCAAAAGAAGTCCCTTCCAGGGCAGACCTGACCAAGTAACAACACAACTGCTAACACAAAAGTTAAAAGGTAAAGACAGATCTACTTTGTAGCACATGTGTTGTTAGCCAACACTGCATTTTCAACTTTTTTCCAATTAAGTGTCAACAATGCAATATGTTGAGTCTCCAAATAAAAATCAAGAATTCTGACTTTGCCAGAAAAACTGGAAAAATCTGCTGAAAATGCTGGGCTGTTTCCCAGACAAACAGAAAACAGGCTGGACAATAGCACAGTCTCCGGAAACACAATGTGCTGGCCCTTGACTCTGGTCGTCCTAACCAGAGGACACAGAAGACCATTTTCTTACACCCTGCCTGGCCCCTGGAGGTGGCTGAGTTTGCAGCCCCTGTTCTGCAAGTTTCTTGTGGCCCTTAAGTCCCAGCCTTTCTCTTTTTCATGAAACTCACCTTTTCCTTCTATTCCTGGCCCAAAGGCTTTCACCCTGCTGGTGTCCACGGCTGGCTCCACTTTGACACGGGCAGGGAAGTGTGGCACAAGCTCGCCGCCATACTTCATGGTCAGCGTATACATGCCGGCCGTCAGGGGCACGTAGGTCACTGCATAGGTGCCATCTTTGTTGTTCTGAATACAGACTTCGGCTTTTGCTCCTGAGTCTGAGATGGCTTCTAGGCCTAGTGCCCCAGGCCCTGCTTCTGAACAGTCGACACTAAGGAGCCCAGTTTCGCCCACTTTCCCATGCTCAAGACCTGGTCCTGACGCCATGACTTTAGAGGGGTCAAATGGCATTTCAATGTCAGCTTTGAAGGGAGACCCGGGTATGTGAACTTCTTCAAAGAGAATGTTGACAAAGTATTCCCCTGGTTTTGTGGGGAGATAAGAGACGGAGCAGGTCCCATCGCCATTGTCGGAGCATTCAATTTTGGCCTCACACGGGCCTTCCACCGTTAGGCCCAGACCTCCAGTTCCAGCTCCTTTGGTGTCGATGGTAAACTCAGCGGGCTTGCCCACGAGACCACCTTCAAGGCCAGGACCGTGGGCCTTTACCTATTTGAGCAAAGAAGGAAAGTCAAGTTCTGCCTGGTGCTGGTGTCACTGCTCAGCCAGCACTGCTGTCAACAACCAAGTCTACAATTGGCATGGCAGTGCATCCCAGCCAAGCAGCCCTTCTCCCTGTGGCCTAACATGTGTCTCACATGCACATACAGGTGCACGCTGAGTCAGAGCCACCATACAGTCAATGCTGCAGATAGCTAAGAACTCAGTCACCAATTGAAAGGAGACAGGCGTGGCCCCCAGGGAGCAGGAGAAGCAGCCCCTCCATGACTCCTCTTCTCCAGTCATGCCATGCTCTTCTGAACCACAGGGCTTGACTTGGAGACCTGACATCCTGTCCAACACACACCCAGGTTTTCTGGGTTGGGTGCTTGCAGAAGGGCTCTCATGGACATCACTGTGGCTTGGGCTACTGTACCTCACTCAACAAATTCTTAGTAAGAAAAAACTCAACAGTTTTTTAAAAAGAGGAAGGAATGAGGCTTTCTGATTCAACAAATCAGAAAATTTTATAGGATTCATGCCATTCAGACCACAGGAAGTACTCCAAAATGCTTGAGTTGGGGCTACTAGGAGAAAATGACAATGCAAATAACATACTTTTATACTACATGATTGTAGCTTCTGTAAGGTGAGCTCAGGCCGTGTGCCGAACACTGGGCTGGGGCCTGCACATCTGCTGTCTCACCTAACTCTTACTGGCTGGCTTTAAAGTGAGTTCTTATTATGCTAATAAGTGAAGGAAGACGACTCAGGGACAGGAGCCCCTCACCAGAGACTTGCAGCCAGAAAGCAAGAGGAAGAGCAAAATTTTGACCCAGCTGCCCAGGTGACCCTTCACCATGAATTGTAGGAGTTCTACGGTAAGCAACTGAGAACTGACTTTCATCACAAAATGATTTTTAAAAGGTCTTTAGGCCAAGCAGGAGCAGAGAAGGACTATGGTGTCATATTTGACAATAACGGAACAAGTTCTAGAGCAAAACCAAAAGCTGACCTTGGTAGGATCTGGTGGCAGTGAGGCCTCCACTGTGTAGGGGCTCCCAGGCACAGGGTGTCCATCATAGGTCACGTCTACGGCATATAGCCCCTCTTCCCGAGGAATGAACTTGGCTGTGCTGCCCTCCCGGCCGGTCACAGGTGCCACTAGGCATGGAACGACCTTCCGAGAAGGGCTCAGGATTGTCACGTCCAGCTTCCCCTGGCCTCCTGCCCCCCTGGTATCAATGGCGAACTCCTGATCCTTCCCAACTTCAACCCCTGGAAAAGGAACACAAGCCAAAGTGAAGAGCTGACCCTTTTCAGCAGTAAGAACAATCAAGAGCAGAGAAACGATGGTTTTTTGGACACAGGGACTTAGCCTCTACAATAACCAACAGCTGGTACAGATGACAAGAAGCAAGACTAGGGGTCTTGTTAGGGATTTCAGCATTTCAGCTTCAAGAACAACCAGCAATAATTAAGAACAATAATTGGTTCATGATGATAATGATAACAGCTATAATTTACTGAATGTATTTTTTATGTCAAGCACAAATATGGCACATTGTCTCCTTTAATATTCACCACAACCCTCTTGAGTATTTATTATAAATCAATGCCTTTGACAGATGGGAAAACTGAGGCTCAGAGAGGTTGAGTCACTTGTCTAGGGTGACATATCCTATAGGCCACAAAGCTGGGACTCAAACCTAAATTTACCTGACCCCACAATCTGCTTTGCTGACCATTTAAGTTATAATCTGATGCTGTCCTCTTTACTTAGTTTTGGTGTTAACTTTATATCAACACCACCCCCCCCGTAAGCCAATGTTTTATTTACTAATTCTTGGCAGCAAATTCAATATTACAGTTACCTCTTCCCCTCAAGAAGGCAAAAGTCACAGAACTGGCAAATGTGGGGCTACTGAAGCAAGAGCTGAGACTGACACTGTACCGTGACAGTTTCTGAAAGGTCTTTGCAAAGGGAGGCCACAGGAAACCCAAGTGTTGTATTTGACAAAAACGGGCAAACAACTTTAACCAAAACAAAAAGCACTGGAATTACAGGGCCCCACCACAACCCAAGGAAATCTTGACTCTGGGGCAATCCGGGAACTGCCAAGACGAACACTGTTGAACCACAAGTTAGAAGGGCTTGGGGCTCTTCATCCTAGAGGGAAAGAGGTTTTCCTCATTGTAACTGTGCTTTTCCTGTTCTGGAGTCAAAGCTCTCAACGTCTTGGGGAAAGGAGCAATAAGGGGACACATGAAAAGGGCTGGGCAGTGACCATTCACATGCTCAAAGCTGGCCGCTCCCCAGTCACAAAAGTCAACATCGAGCTCTCTTCTTGGGGCCTCCGGACCTGAGGGCTGGCCTTGCTCACAAATTGTACATTTGGGTCACAAATCAATGAAAACATTCACCAATTGCACTACCAACACTCAGGAGAAACACTACCCTGGGGCTACGCTGAGTTGGTGACCCTCACACCCAGCAAATGTGAGCCCTGAGATACATCTAATCTGGGAACACTCAACAGTTAACACCAATGGAAAGATTTAGGTGTGAATGACTCCCAGGATGCACTGCTGACTTCAGACAACAGGCTGAAGACATATGGGTTTATATAGCAGGATAACTTTAATGCAAGATAAACACTGCCAAATGTTTTCTACTGGCACATCTGTATTGTACAGATGCAGTGAGAAGGTCTGGAAGGAGAGAAACTAAAATGACAACTTAAGTTAACCCTAAAGAGGAGGAGAGGTGATGATTAAAACAGAATTTACTCTTAACTATAATTTTTTTAGATGAAAATGGACTTATGTATTACTTGTAAAAAATAACTTTTATGAGCACATGTTGAAGCAGGAAGATTGCTTAAATCCAGGAGGCTGACTGCTTAAATCCAGTCTGGGCAAAATAGCAAGACCCAGTCGCTACAATTTTTTTTTAATTAGCAGGATGTGAGCCCATGGGTTTGAGACCAGCCTGGGCAACTCGGCGAGACTTCATCTCTACAATAAATCAAAAACTTAGCCAGGCATGGTGGCACATGCCTGTAGTTCCAGCTACTTGGAAAGCTGAGGCGAAGGATTGCCTGAGCCCAGCAGGTCGAGGCTACGGTGGCCGTGCGTGTGCCACTGAACTCCAGACTGGGCGACAGAGTGAAACTCCAACTCAAAAATAAATAAATACGTAATAAAATAAAAATGGCAGGATGTGGTGGCACATGCCTGTAATCCTAGTTACTAAGGAGGCTAAGGTGGGAGGATCACTGGAGCTCAGGAGTTCGAGGTTACAGTGAGCTATGATCATGCCACTATACTCTAGCCTAGGTGATAGAGAGAGATGCTGTCTCTAAAAAAATGTTTTTAATTGAAAATAAATGAAATGAGTTTGCACTAGTAAAAAAAACCCCTAACAAACTAGAGGAATAAAGGGTTGAGGGCAGGGACAAAGGCATTGAGGTCATAGTTTCTCAGTGCCGGGGAGTTGGCTTTTATGCTAGATTCTTTTTGGTTTGTTTTTTTTTTGAATTGGGAGTCTCACTCTGTCGCCCAGACTGGAGTACAGTGGCTGCTCCCGGCCACTGCAGCCTCCAACTACTGGGCTCCGGCGATCCTTCCACCTCAGCCTTCCGAGTAGCCGGAATTACAGGCGTGCGCTACCACACCCAGCTGATTTTTTGATTTATTGTAGAGATGAGGTCTCGCTGCCCAGGTGGGTCTCGAACCTGCAGGCTCATGCAATTCACTCACCTCAGCCTCCCAAGGGCGCGGGATTACAGGCTGAGCCACCGAGCCCGGCTTATGCTAGATTCTTAACCTTAATGTAGATTCAGTTGCCAATGACTGCTGGCATAGTCAGAAACTCATCAGAAAGCAGTATGGCCCAAATTCTGTTTTTAATGAAAACTTCCCACTGTGACGCCAGCAGTTATTGATGGATGACTACATGCCAGCCTCTGAATTATTAACTCATTTAACGTTCACAATATTTCCACGAGTGTAAGTATTCTCAACCACTCTCATTGTACAAATGAGAAAACTGAGGCTTGGTGAGGTAGAGGGGCGGACAGGGTCACAGAACTACTTCACATCATGGCCCTAATTGAAACTCAAGTCTGTACAACTGCAAAGTCTCTTAAGACAGAATCTGCCTCTGTGAATTCTGTCTTTTGAAGGGAATCTAACCAGCAGCACGTCTGGTGGTCTTTAACAACCCATCTCCCATCCATTCAGACACTTACTGTTTTCCAGTCCATTAATTTTTATCTTGCTCAGATCCAGTGGAGCAGCAACACCCACAGTAAAAGGGCTTTTGGGGATGGGATCACCACCGTAAGTCACCAGAACCTGCATGCTGCCCTGAAAGAAGAAAGAAAACCAAGTACACCTTTGGGTACCACTATACTCACTTGGTATAACTCCCCTCTGGATCCTTCTTTCCCAGAGACACAGCAGACTCAACACTCCAACGGCTCTAGAAAGCATCTCACAGATATTTCTTTTAGCTTTTGACTTGCAGTTCTTTTGGCAGGAACAACAGAGAAAGCAGATCAAATAAGAGCATCTAATAATAGGGGCAAGTGAATAGCATTTACTTTCTGCCGAGCACTGTGCTGTGTGCTTTTCTGCACTTCCTCGATCCAGTATCTAAATGGCCCTAAAGCGTGGTTCCTAACTGTCATATCTATTTTTTCCAGAAAACAAAACTGTGGCTCAGAGAGGTAACGGAAGTTGCCCCAAGACACACACCTGGTATGTGTTGAGCTGGGCCTCACGCCCACGGCCCAGACCTGTGTCCTGGCTGCTCTGCCACTCCACTTCCCCGCCCACACATCCAACCTTGGCCGTGGGTATAGCAGCTGTGCCTGGGGCCTCTAACTGAACCATTTATCCCGTGTCCATCTCCGGCCAGTAAGCTGCAAAAGGGATTTTCAAGAGCTCCCCTCGAGCTATGCTAAGAGCATCGTACAGTATCTGAACTTCCATTTCTATCTGAAAAAGGAAGAAAGTGTGGAAGGCGGTGCTCGTGGGATTGGCAAGTCCCCTTGCTAGTGGCCCGGGTGGCCTCATGGTGTGGCACAGCCATGTGTGCCACGGTTGCTCTCCCCTGGCTGGTTCTAGGCTGGCTCACGGCTGGCCTCCTGTCTCCATGGTTGGCCAAGTCCCATCCCTTCACACCAAGGCTCCACAAAAACCTGTGACTTTCTTAGTAGATCAAGATCCCCTCGCCTCAATCGTCCAGGCATAGCGTAAGAGCAAATTAGGAGGGAGAGATTCCCCCTACGAATCCAGCTGGCTTGCTGGAATGCCGGCCTTGCTGAAAATTGTCACTGATCAAGTGTTAAAAGGGTGTGTAGCTTTTGGCCTATGCATATTTTCTCAAATTCCTTCTGTAATAAAGAAGGGGAAAACAGCCAAGAAAAAAATTGGTTGTATCAATGAAGAGGGAAGGATTGATTTTCCAAGATTTTTTAGTACTGCACACAAAACCAAATGGCCTTCATCCTCAAGGGGATAACATTTCCTGGTAGAATGTGCACAGGTCAAATTCAACAGAGCTGGGAGGCGGCCAGGGGACAGGAAAGGTCTCTTCCTTGTACTGTTGAAGGCGGGACTGATTTGCACTTGAGCCAATGCAGCATTCCTAACATGCCAATGCTTCCCAGTTCCAGTTTGCCCACAGCCCCTGACTCCTGTGGGCTAGTGAGGCAGACCTCAGGCTACCAGGGTTCCTGGAAATATCTTCTCCCCCACCCTAATAAAGTTGTTGGCCACTTCTCTGAAGTGCTAAAGGAAAGAGGGAAAAATTCTTTTCCAGTTAAGCCCACCCATCCCATAAAAGAAAGTCTGCTCTCATGACTAGTCATAAAAACAAAACACAACCTCAGATAGGAAATGAACTCTACCTTAAATAACCTAACAACTGGGAGGGGAGAAATCTCAGAGATTTGCACCTACAATGCCTATAGCATTGAAGGTGTCCCCTGAGGCCCTAACTAAGAAATGGACTGTGCTTATTCCTCATAGGCCCATAAAGTGAGGAATGCCTAAGCAGTGACCACCACTGCATTTCATCAAGACTTTGCAGGCCGCAGGATGGTTTTATTTGCACCCTGCATGCTTTCTAAACCTGAATCTTACTGTGCAAAACACAAGTACACAAGATGCTGACCCAAAAGCTCAGAAGAGGATGGAACAGAAAGGGCTACCCATAGCCCACTCTCCTCCAGAGCCTTCTGTGGGCAGCCACAACCATGTCAAAAACATTTCAAGGTAGGAACTGTGACCCTGTGAGGCTCTGTGAGCTTACAGGGGCCCTAAAGGTACCAGAGTCATATGTGGCGCTTCCAATTCCTCTTGGCTCCTGACACAGCAAGTAAAGGAGTTGTCCTCACCAGCTTTCCCCGCTGCTCTGTCTGGTGGAGCTTGGGGTGAGAAATTTAAGCCACTTGAGGCCACACACAACTAAAGGCACAGAGGCAAACTCTTCAGGGAAATAATTTCCCTTCAACAAACATCAAATCATTCTCTGACCTTCGGGAGGATCCCCAAGCTCCAACACAACAAGTCCACTCCTCTGAGGGAAAAAAGCTCTGACCACTGTCTCCTGACAAGGATGAACAGAGCCACCCAGTCATACACATCTCTTGTCCACCCAGGCAGTTGAGTACCTGCAAGCTGTCACTCAAGGACCCTTCAGGATAGAGCAGCAGCCCAGCAAGTGTCAGGGAGCAAAAGCCAGCAACCTGGCACCTGGGTTGCTTGGGCAGACAGGAGAGACTGTAGCTCTTTGGGAGACTCAGTCTGCATTCTGAGGGGGAAGTGCCCGGCCCAGGTCAGGACACACCCACGCCCAAGCAGCTGCCTTTCTAAGAAGTTGTCAGCCCTCAAAGTGTATTCCCCTCCTCTGTGACAGGGGATGGCTTTCTAGGCTGACCTGGGCCTCTTAAACCACATCCAAGGGCACAGTTGCAAAGGCATGCTTCCTTAACTTAATCTTAAGCTTTTAGCTGCTCTTCAGAAACGAGAGTTCAAAGGAAAGTGAGAAGGCTCAGCCCCAGTAGATGAGTCTACCAGATTACAACGCTCTTAGGCTGTCTCTGCTTATAAATCCAGGCACCCCATCATTTATTCACTTACTAATCCATGCAGAGCACTTATGGAGCCAGGCTCTGAGTTTGGGACTGGAGATGGGAAGACACACATGTGACATGTGTCTCTCAGGTTAACAACAAATAATAAGAAGGACCCAGGAGGCACCCTGCAACTCACTCCCACTAAAGGCGACAATTGACATCAAGACTCTGTCAGGCTCCTTCGATTTATCACGGGCAGCATTTGGACACACAGCCCCAAGTGACTATCAAGCATGGCAACAGTTCTCAAACTTGATGCTACTGGAGAGCTAGATGAACTTCCAGTGGTCAGGTTCCCACCAGCCCTCAGAACCATCAGCAGAAAAGTAATGCCCTACTCACCATTGAGTGTCCTGATGAGACAAGGATGTTCTATCTACAAAATATTAGTTTTAGCCGGGCTCGGTGGCTCAGCCTGTAATCCCGTGCCTTTGGGAGGCTGAGGTGAGTGGATTGCCTG
>NW_007247472.1:440798-469069 GCF_000164805.1 Carlito syrichta
TATATGCCTGTAATTCCGGCTACTTGGAAGGCTAAGGTGGAAGGATCGCTGGAGCCCAGCAGGTCAAGGCTGCGGTGGCCGGGAGGGGCCACTGCATTCCAGTCTGAGTGACAGAGTAAGACTCCAACTCAAAAAAAAACCAAAAACAAAAATATTAGTTTTACCATTACCATTCATTAAAAATGAACCCTCATTGGATTTTTAAAAAGCACAGGAAGAAGCAAGTCCAGAGATAATAAGCCACACTTACAGCATGGCACATAAGAACTATGAACTAGGCTGGGCATGGTGGCTCAAGCCTGTAATACCAACACTTTGGGAGGCTGAGGCAAGAGGACTGCCTGAGCCCAGGGGTTCGAGACCAGCCAGGGCAACTTGGTGAGACCGCGTCTCTGCAATAAATCAAAAAATTAGCTGGGTGTGGTGGTACCCACCTTGGAAGTAGCTACTTGGAAGGCTGAGGCGGAAGGATCGCCCGAGCCCAGCAGGTAGAAGCTGTGGTGACCATGAGTATGGCACTGCACTCCAGCCTGGACAATAGAGTGCGACTCCAACTCAAAAACTATCAACAGAGTAAAAAGGCTACCCATGGAATAAAATAAAATATTTGCAAAAATTTTTTTTTTTAATGCTACCTATTTTTCCCTTGATTTAGTTTTGGTTAGTTAGATATTTCTAGGAGTTTACCCTTTTATCTAATTATCCTGATTACTGGCATATAATTTTTCCAAGAATCTTCCTTGATTATGTCTTCTGTATCCGTGATCACATTCTTTTTTAAATTTTATAATCAATATTTTTTATTATGATGTTGTGGAGTACAGTTAAGGGTTAGGTATACAAATACGTTTCATTCAGGCACCCTACTGATAAGAGGTGCTTCCCCATCCCCAGGCAGATATTTGCTACCGTTAATCCCATCTCCCTCCCCCTCCAAATCTTATATATTAGGAATTAATACCCAGAATGTATAGAGAACCCTAAAACTCAACACAAAAAAATGAAACCTGATTAAAAAATAAGCAAATTGACATTTCTCCAAAGAAGACATATGAACAGCCAATAAGCACATGAAAAGATGCTCAACGCCATTAATCTTAGAGAAATGCAAATCAAAACCACAATAAGATACTCCTTTATACTCTTTAGGGTGGCTACTACCCAAAACACACTTCCTTGTTACCAAGGAAGTGGAGAAACTGGAATCCTTGCATGCATTTTATATGGGAATATAAAATGGTATAGCTATTGTAGAAAACAGTATGATGGTTCCTAAGAAAATTAAAAATAGATTTACCATATGATCCAACAATTCTGGGTATACAAAAGAATTAAAATCAGGGACTCAAAGAGATATTTATACTTCCATGTTCATATGCATTATTCACAAAAGATAAAATGTAGAAGCAAACCAAATGTACATCAACAAATGAATGGATAAGCAAATGTGGTCTACACATACAATGGAATATTATTCAGCCTTAAAAAGAAATGAAGTTCAACCCTTAACTGTAACCCACAAAACCATAATAAAAAATATTGATTAAACAAAAAAACAAAACAAAACAAAACAAAAAAAAGAAGTGAAGTTCTAACACATGCTACAACAGGGATAAAACTGGAGGACAATACTTCAAGTGAAATAAACCAGTCACAAAAAGACAAACACTCTATGATTCCATTTACATGAGGAACTCAGAGAAGCCAAACTCATGGATACAGGCAGAAAACTAGAATGGTGGATGCCAAAGCCTGGGGTAAGGGAAATGGGGAGTTATTGCTAATAGGTATAGAGTTTCAGTTTTGCAAGATGGAAAAAGTTCTGGAGATAAATGGTTGGTGGCGATCGTTGCACAACAGCATGAATATACTCAATACTGAACTATACACTTTAAAACAGTTAGTATGGACCAGATACAGTGGCTTATGCCTGTAATCCCAGCGCTCTGGGAGGCTGAGACAGGAGGAATGGTTGAGCTCAGAAGATTGAGACCAGTCTGGGTAACATAGTGAGACCTCCTCTCTACCAAAAATAATAATAATAATAATCAGCCAGGTGTGGTGGCTCACACCCATAATCCCAGCGCTTTGTGAAGTAGAGGTGAGAAGACTGCCTCAGTCCAAAAGTTTGAGACCAGCCTGGGCAACTTGATAAGACTCATCTCTATGATAAAAAAAATTAGCTGGGCATGGCGGTGTGTGTCTGTAGTTCCAGCTACTTGAAAGCCTGAAGCGAAAGGATAAACTGAGTCCAGCAGGTCAAGGTTGCAGTAGCCATGGGCCTCCAGCCTGGGTGACACAGTGGGACTCAGACTCAAAAAACAAAACAAAACAAAAACAACAACAACAAAAAATTAGCTGGGCATGGTGGTGTGCACCTGTAGTTCCAGCTACTCAGACGGCTGAGATGAGATAATAGCCTGAGCCCAGGAGGTCGAGGCTGTGGTGAGCCATGATCATGCCATTGCATTCCAGCCTGGAAAACAGAGTACGTTCAACCCCAAAAAAGGTTACGACGGCAAATTTCATGTTATGAGTATTTTACAACTTAAAAATTTTGGGAAAAAAAGCACAAGAAGTAAGTCTGGAGATAAGAGGCACACAGAATGTTCTATAACGTGACACATAGAACCCACCCCAGAGAACCCTTCCCACTGCAAGCAAATTCTCACAGTTGATTCCATCTGTGAGAATGCACAGTCCCAAAGCAAGGGGAACATCCACATCATGTCTCTCACTGTACCGCTCATTCTTCCCTAGTTGACTCTTGCCAGCTCCTCGCTGAGAGGGCCCAGGTGGGAGTCTTGAGCAGTGTTTCTGCAGAAAGAGTATTGCCCTTCTTGTCCTGCAAATGGTATTTCTCACACAGCAGGACCTTTCCCCCTCAAGAATAAAGGAATCTCAGAGGCTTGGAACAACTGCTCAGAACACAAGGTGTAAATATTAAAACCCAGGCTTTTCTGCCAGGATGTCTGCTCTCCAGACCCTGGAGGTGTGAACATGAAGCAAAACAAAATTTTAAACAAATATAATGGGTGCAGAGTTTCAGTTTTACAAGATGTAAAGAGTTATGGAGGTGGATAGTGGTGATGGTTACACAACATAATGAAAGTACTCAACCCAAGACAGTACATTTTATGTTACATGTATTGTACCACAATTAAAAAATATTTTTAAAAAATTTTAAACAAACATGAACATGCAAAGAAAGGTAGTTTTTTAAGACCCTTATTGCCTAAAATCATCAGAGTAAATCAGCCTAGATGGCAAGATCCCATGTGAAATCCTGCATTTTGTAAAGGAGTGTAATTTGCTGCCCTAAATAAATAGTACATTGGGCCTTAGGGACTAAAGGCTGAACTAGCTCTTTGAGAAAAGATCCTACTCTAACACCTCATAAAAAGGGTAAACTAAGCTAAAAGGGCCAGGAAGAAAAAACAAAGGTGTGCCAGCTCTTTCTTGGTGAGTAATTAATCAATGAAAAGGCTAAAGGCAGCAGCTGGTAAGAATGGGAGTGAGTGAGTGAGTGTGTGTGTGTGTGTGTGTGTGTGTGTGTGTGTGTGTGTGTGTGTATGTGTGTGTAAGAGAACGGTAGCTATTAGGTCCTGAATATTGAGAACCCAGAGTTTCTCTGATAACACCCAAAATGGAGGTAGAGATATGGGTCCAGCTTCCTGCTATTCTTTGGTAATCCCGAGATTCCCATCAGGCTTTCTATCAGCATCCCAGAGAAGTTCGGAACAGAAGGTATAAAGAGTCACCTCCCACAGGGAACACCTCTCACAACACCCCTTGGTGTCCAAAGTGACCCAGCATAGCACTGCATGGAAAGACGCCTGACAGGGGGCCAGCGGAGCAGGGAATGAGAAGGACCCTACCTGCTGAGTGGGTGTGTATTTAACGGTGTGGGAGTAGTCGTAATTATCGATGATATCCAAATCCTTCACAGCATCACCAGGAAGGGGGCTGCTGAACTGCACGTTGAGCGGCGCTTTCCCAGCCCCCTTGGTGTAGACAGTGAAGTGGGTTGGTTTCCCATTTTCCACACCTGGAAAGACATTCAGTGAAGTGAGGACACAGGCTGGCTGGTGTGGTTTCACTTTTAGAACCAGTCTGACAGGTTCAGCAGCACCATGTCTACCATGACAGCCAACAACAGGGCTGGGCCCATAGCTCAGGCAGGAGCCCAGCTACTCTATCAGTCACCCAAAACACCTGCCACTGGGGGAAAGACATTCCTAAGGCCCTGTACCAAACACACCCAGTGGCTCTGGCCTGCAGAAGACCTCCAAGACAGCCTTACCCACATGCCTTCTTACCTGCTTTGCTGAGCCCTGGGCCTTCTGCCTTCACTTTGCTGGCATCATGGGAAGGGTCGACTTTGACTCTGAAAGGGCTGGCAGGGATTTCCTGTAGCAGAGACACTGTCTCATTAGGAAAGCTCCTGAAGCAACAGCCAGAACTTAGGAGACTCAAATGCAAAGGATGGACCTTAGCATCATGTTTACTTAGCAGGTGGTGAGCAATTTCTGTGACCACAGGTTAAGTCTTCATTCTCTAATATCAGGTAAGGGCCTTTTATAATTGGCCACTCACAAATACCTGGATGGCTGATATCACACACAAATCTCAGAATACTGAGCCTTTAACACCAAATGTTAAGTACTCAGGATGAAAAAAGTACTACCAAGAATAAAAGCAAAAATGACAGCATATGGGATCAGGAGGAAGAAAATGTCCTCCAAGGGACGGTTGAGAACTAAGGCCTAGGGAGTACAAGGGAGTGGTCAGAAACAGAATGGTTATAATTCTTCAAAACTAATGTTGCAGACTGTTAGAATAAAGGCAATATATTAACTGGATGAAGTCAACTCAAGACCATTACCTTTAGGCACAGAACAATCTGTAGAGGGTTCTGTGTTTATGTAAGGTTAATTTTAATCACCAGGACTTCAATACTGCCCTGTTTTAGAGTAATACTTGCCCTATCTTCACTGTCATACACCTGAAATTTCAAATTACTTCTCTCCATAAAAGTTTAAGGGCAGAGACCACAGTCACTTCAAAGATGTCAAAGTAGAATACATCTAGATGCTAAATATGCTTTAATCAAAAACCTGATGAAAGTTCATAACAAACCAAACTCTTTCAGAGCTGTGCTTTTAACCATCTAATATAAACCCTCGCTTTTGTTAGAAAGTTGTAAAAATTTAGTTCTGGGTAATTTTTTCTTTCTTGGTTTTAAGGAACCAGACAGAAACTATTGAGTGGAATTCTCAAGACACACTCCCAAGTCACTAATAAAAGCAAGAAGGAGATATGCATACAGGTGACCAAAAGAATCTAGGCCCCCAACACACACCTGAGATGCAAAGAGAACTTTGATGGTGTATCTCCCTGAAGCAGGAGGCACATATTTGACCGTAAACGTATCATTGGCATTGTGAATAATGTCAAAATCGACGTCTTCCTCATCCTCACTTAACACCCGGGCGTCACATTTAATGCCAACGCTGACATCACCTGGAACAGACAAGCTTATTAGCATCTACTTACAAGAAACAGCACGTCCCGCACAATCACTTCCAACTCAGGTGAATACCCCAAAACAGCAAAACTTTCCAGTTGCCAGTAAGAAACCAGAGAAAGAGTCAGGATTTTGGAAAAGGGATGGATGACTACCAAAGACATCACCAAGAAACTGACACAGAGACTCAACAGATAAACAATTACCTATTCAGAAGAATTACTTTCTAGTTCAATGTTAAACTGCCCTCCAAATGTTATGAAAAGAACTTTCTTCTCCAAGCAACAACTAGGTTGGGTAAAGCCCTCTCTCACCTTCCCCAGCCTCAGTACAGTCCACTGTGAAGTGAGTAGGCTCATTTGCCTTCAGTCCACTTCTCTCCACACCTGGCCCAAACACTTTGACCTTCTGGGGATGGCTACCTTGCCCAATGTTGACCTAGAGAAGATATGGAGAAAGTTATCAAGTTCTTCTCCACTTGGTCCCAGTAAAACACTGTTAAAAAATATTGTTAGAAATAGTCCTTCTGGGCAGTCTGGAGCACTCTACCTTCAGGCTATTGCACCTTTAAAGGCTCACCAAGATGGGTTCTTCCCCTATGTTTGCCTTGGCCGTCAGGCATGGAGCCCCGACCTAGCTCATGATTGGGCTTGCTCATACAACAGCCAGGATTCCGCCTCACAACCTACCCTGTAAGGGCTGTGTGGTATGTTCACACCTCCCCAGACCACGGCGATGGTGTGCTTGATGGCCTTAACTGGGGTGTATGAGCAGGTGTATGTGCCGTCCATCCGGCTCTTCATCTGGATGTCAATGGGCTGGCCTTCACCATCCTGCAAAAGAGTCGAGCTAGGAACAGAGGCGGTCCTCACACTGTCTCCATCAAACAGAGTCACTGTGGCCTCCTAAGACAGCCAAGTCACCACTCGCGTATCCAACAAAACTTCATGGAGCAACAACAACGTGCCGATGTTCTCACGATACAGTGACAGCAGGTGACAAAACATTACACACATTTATTTACTTTTAGCTATTAAGAGCAAATGGCCCATAAACAATATCATGGCCAGTCAATGCTTCTTAATGCCAATTCCTGCATTTAAATCCTTTAGCCATAAATGCAATCAAATTAGAAAAACATATTTTAAAAATCCTTGTTTACAAACCTCCCATCATGGCCTAAGTAGCTTCAGCCATACTCAAAGATAGTACAGAGTAATCAGAAATAATCAAGCCTTGTTTTCACAGATTACAGACCATAACAAAGATTTTTTAATTAAAAAAAACACCTGCTTTGCATGTTAGTCTTATTTAATCCCCACATAACCCCATGAAATAAGATTCTCAAGATTCCCAACGTGCAGTCGAGGAAACTGAGGATCAGATGGACTACGGACTGAGCAACATGCCATCACATGACCAGATCTTGTTACCTGACAATAACCTGAACAGGTAGTCCCCAGAAATTTACCTGTGCAAATATCTTTAAGGGAGCTTTCCCAGCATCCTTAGGATCCACAGTGAACTCGGCTGGGTTGTTGACAATGCACCCAGATTTCTCCAAACCCGGTCCGTATGCTTGGACCTGAGACAAAGAGCCAATAATGATTCTCTTTCTGTGTAATACCCTAACGAAACCCCTATATGACGACTGGTAACCAGGGAAGAAGGGAAGAACAAAATGACTCGTCTGGATTTACAGTATCCATATAACAGAATAGGCTATAACTTAAAAGTAGATAGTATCATTGACCTCTCGTGGGGGAGAAAACTCTCTAAAAGCCAAGCACAAACTAACCCAGGTACCCTGCCTTATTCTGAGCTGACCTACAGAACTTCTAGTAACTGCTGTGGGGCTCTCCACCCACGCCCAATTTCAGTGTTCTCATTTGGAGAGAACGCAGAACCTTTACCACAGACAACTTCCTAAATGTTGCAGTCCCAGAAGACAAAGGACTAGCAGTTGGCCAAAGAAGGGGAGCTACCAGCCTGAACTGATGTCAGCCTAAGAACAGTTGCCCAAGTGGGCCAACAGCAGCACATGTGGGGATATGGAACTGCTCCTCCATTCCCCATCAGCCAGGTTGGCTCAGACTTTATCAGCCTAAGGGTTTGAGAGGAAACTCTTGGAAACATGGCTCCAATTTAAGAGAGAGTGAGTGTGTGTGAGCACAAGAGCAAGGGGAAAAAAGCAAACTTTATCTAGGAGCATCTTGAAATAATAACTACAGAAAGTGGCAAACTGAAATATGATAACCTGGGTTTCAAGAAAATAGAAGTATACAGAGGCCTCCACATGGGCCTGGCACTGAGCTTAAAAGTGACCTTTAAGCAAGTTACCTCCTGGAATCATCCCAGAAGCTCTGGGAAGCAGACACTACTATCACCCCATTTTACAGAGGAAGACACCAAGAGTCAGCAAGGTAAGTTGCTTGCCCAACATTATAAACATGCTAAGTGAGCTGGGTACAGCGGCTCACACTTTGGGAGCATCACGAGGTCAGAAGTCCAAGATCAGTCTGAGCAACATAGTCAGATCCTGTATCTACAAAAAGAATTTTTTTTTTACTAGCTAGGCATGGTGGTATACGCCTTTAGTCCCAGCTACTCAGGGGGCCAAGGCATGGTATAGCTTGAGCCCAGGAGTTTGAGATTATGATGAACTATGATTTTGCCAGTGTACTATAGCCTGGGTGACAGTGAGACTCTGTCTCAAAAAAATAAGTAAACAAAATATAAGTGCTAAGTGGTCCTATCAGGATTCAAACTTAAGCCTATTTCCTTCCTAAAATCTAAATGGTTCCTCTCTGCCATCTCTCAACACACTGTTTAGGGAAACTCTTCAGGCATGAGGGGGGTGGTGCCAGGAGTCAGGAAAGAGAGGACAGAGCACAACTGATTCACCAGATCGGGGTTGTAGTCTCCCGTAGCCGGGTGGATAAAGGCCATATATGGACTGTCCTTGATGTCTTCATCGTCACACATGATGTGCACGGCATATTCACCAGGCTCCTTGGGCCAGTATTTGACATCACACGATCCGTCATTCTGGTCGTCATATTCGATCTTCGCCTGCGAGGGGCCTTCAATGGCAAAGCCTGGGGGGTGGGGTGGAAGGGTCTCCCTGGTTATATGGTGAAAAGTACCTATTCCCTCTGCCTCCCCAAAAGACAAGTATTGGTCATAAGGTTGAAAACTGTTTGCCTCCCTTTCCTATAAAACCAAGCCCACTGAGTCTTCACTGGAGCTGAAAGAGTTGGATTATATACTTTTTTTTTTTAACATATCATCTAACAGGAGGGTCCAACCAGCAAACGTTTCTGTCGGCAGTACTGCGACATGTGCCAAGCGCCTTAAACCGACACCCACTTTTTCAAGAGATAAAACCACTTCTGGACTTTTATCTGAAGGAAATTACCAAGATTATGCATTCTGCATTGTTTTTATAGCAAATCTCTGGAAATAAGTGGAGAACCTAACAATGGATACATCCATAATGGAATTCTATGAAAGCCATGGAAAATGAAATACCCTATATTCATCTGATGCATAAAGATATTAAGACCATTTTATGTGACAAATCAACATTTCTATGAATATGTACAGGAAAAAAAGTCTAGAAGGATAAACTAAAAGGTTTACAAAATTTCAAATATTCAGCAAAATTTATTCATTTCTTCATGTAAACAAAGAATCAGTCAACAATATTCACTAAGTGACAATTATGCTTCAAGCACTGCTTTAGGTATAACACCCGCATGGGGCCTCTGTCCTCAAAATCTAGTAGATGAATGAATGCTGGTGCCAGAGGCAGTGGGCAACTAAAAGGCAGGAGGAAATGGAAACTGCAACCCCGCAGCAGCATGCAGAGACAGTCCTGTATGGTCGGGAGGCTAAGGGCAAAGAAGCTGGGCAAGGGCCCGACACCCAGCCTGAGACCTGGCCAGGGTGTCCTGTAATCCTCAACCCTCCAGATGCTGCTGGGCAGCTGCCTTCACTTACCCAGAGACCCTACTTCAGAGCCAATGGATTCCACCACAAAGTCAGCTGACCGTCCAACAATCCCACCGTGGAGGCCAGGGCCCCAAGCGCGGACTTTCTGCATACCCGCTTCAGGGCCAACTTGAACTTCAAAGGGGCTAGAAAGAAAGGAATAGAAGCAGCATTAAAGAAGAGCAGAGAAAGGGCTATCTACAGCCATTAACTGTCGTTCCTGTTGCACGTTCTTTCCACTTGCCGGATCCTTTTGCCTGGATTCCCAAACTCTAGCCAAGCTCTTCCTCCACACAGTTCCCCCCCACAGCCATTGTTATGTCAACAATGTAATGTGGCTGCCTCTGGGAGCTCAGGGAGCCACAGGGTTGGCACTCAAGCCACGATCCTCCTGGTCATTTACCTTCATTTACCTTTTGTGCGAGGGTTTCCCCAGACTGTAGACCCTGGAGGGTACAGGAGTTCACATACACCCCTCTTTATCCTGCTTATGCTACAAGAAAACTAGATTAAATAGGTGCTATTGCATACATGAATGAATGTGCTTTAACTTCAGCATGAAGTTTTTTAAAAATATGCTTAGATACTCAGAACCCTCTGATGCTGAAATTATTTCTCAAGGCAAACTGAATTTACTCAGAGTTTAAAGTTGCCCCCACGAGAGCTGGAAAACACGTGAGCACAGTGGCCTCTGCAATGCCCCCAAGGCAAAGCTGCGGACTGCTTCTGTTGGGCCTTACAGCCCTTATATAGACGGTGTTCATATAAACCATAGCAGATTCTACCCCATAGCGATCCTGAACAGAGGCATTCATTGAAAAAGAGAAGCTTGGTTTATACAAGGGTGTGCAAACACACAGCCCATTTGCTCTCTCAGGTTGCTCCTTCTGACTCCCCTGCCTCCCACCAGCCCCAAACCACCAGCATTGGATTTAAAGCAAGTCAGCTGAAATCACAGCAACTTTCGGCTGCTTCTGAGAACAGGCCAAATGTCTGGGCTGCTCTGAATAAAAGTTCTCAAAAAGCAGATCTCTTTCCCTCCTGTAACCGGAAAGCAACTGTCCATGAGTCTGTCCTGGGCCAAGCACATCTCCAGAGAAGGCACACTTCCAGCTGGAGACTCACCTCTTTGGAATGTGGTGTCCCCCCCATGTGATGGCAATGCTGTATCTCCCTGGAGTGCTGGGGTAATACTCAAATGCGTAGACCCCATCCAGAAAGCCTTTCTGCTTCACCAGCTCCTCCAGACCTTCTGTGGAAGCAAGCAGACAACCTTTCCAATGCAGTCCTAGGCTCAGAATGAGAATCAAAAGGGCAAGAACAGAGAGGCAGCCACAGCCATGAAATATAGGCCACATATGAAAATGAAATGGACCACCGCAGAGTGTTGGGCTTCCAAAATCTAGGAGATTACTCAAAAGCTTTAAACAGAGCCACCTCTGCTCCCAAGTAGGAGAAAATGAAAGATTTCCCAGCTAGCATTAGGAATCTCTCTTGGCAAGAGGGGCCCTGAGGACCTGCACCTCCTGGGTTTGTGTGAAGATAAATCCCAATTCCCCAACAATCATAGCCATCTTTTCAGGCACCCACAAAAACTGGGGGAGAAGTAAACCTTTAGAAGCATTCAGCATGAGTTTCTAGTTAAGTATTCCAGCATATGACTTTTTCTAAAGCTGGACAACAAAAGCGAGAAAACTCATCGATGCTTTCTGAGAGAGGACAGGTTTTAGATGCTACTCTACAAACTTCAGAGCCAGCTATCAGGCAGGAACTTGTTTTATGTTGAGCCCTGAGGTTTGGCCAGGAAAGCTGTTGAGTCAAGCAAGTAGCCAAGGTCAGGGGGAAAAAAAAAATCTCCTTGGCTCCCGTTGCAACAAGCTGGGAGGGAGGGTAGCCCCAGAGCAGCTTGGCTCCAGGTCTGAGCAGTCTAGAACCTTGGCTGTCGTCAGGGTACGGCCTGCCCCAAAGCTTGATGATCTGAGATCAAATATTAACTTTCTGGAGCTCAGAACACTCCTACCTCAGCCTATCAGGAACACAGAGGGTGAGAGTAGTCCTGGCCCAGGGAGCTCAAGATTTCACAGGCATGGGAGTAAAACCACCAAGGGCTGCTACACCTGAGACTAGAAGTGCTGGGCTGCTGCTATGTTCCAAGGGCAAATGAGAACAGGGAAGACATCCACTCCTACATCTGCTGTCTCCTTCCCTAAGAGAGGGAATGAGAATGGGTTGCAGGGTATAACCTGCCCTTCCACAAATGGCATTTATCTACAAAGAAAATGTAATCTTAGGGAGTTTTAGTCTCTTTCTAGAAGCACTGATCATGGTAATTAAGTACTTGACATAATTTCATAGTCTATAAAATGTGAGCTGTAGTAGGAAAAATCTCTGGCTTTGGAGACTGTGCTTGAATTCCAGCTCAGATGCCTACATACTGTATGACCTTGGGCAAGGATCTTCTTCTCTGAGTCTAGGTTTGAGCACATAAAACTGGGCCACTTCTGGTTGCTGTTCCAACAGCGGCATTTCCCCAACTCCCTGGCATCACTGTTTTTTCCACTCCCAGAAGTACTAATGTAATGCAAAGCTGTGAATCTACCCCACTGTTCTCGCCCACATCTAGGATAGACATTACTAATCAATCATGGCTCCCTTCCCCATTTAACCTCAAATCCTTGACACGGCACTCTCAAAACCACATGTCATGGCTGCAAAGCTAGCTAAAATCACACCAGAGAGAGGGAAAGACAGGAACACTTACTAGGACCCCTCACGGTTATGCTGAGCTCCCCGCTTCCTGCAGCTTTGGTGTCAACCTTGAAGTCTGCAGTCTCCCTGATACGAACGCCTTTGGGCTGTAGACCTCGGCCACTGGCCCGGCAGGCGTTTGGACTGCAGGCTGCAAGAACAATTTTGACATCAGTTCAATCTTTCATTCTTCAGCTAGAGTCGTGAAAGCCAAGGTAACTTGACGCCACCCGCCAAGAAAATGTTTGCTTTGCACAGAGTATGCAGTGGTTGCCCAAGACCAGGGGTCCTGATCAGGGAGCACACCAGGCTAGCGAATAAGGACACAACATAACTTTGTCCAGCCACACCACAGAAGGACTGGGGAAAAGTTACTTTGGCAAAGAAAACAGGAGTGCAGCGAATCCATGCTGTGCTCCTGTTACCAGTGTTTAGCCTCTCATTTGTGAGGGAAAGTTAAGACCAAGTGCTGGACATTATTCAAACCGCATTGCCATACTCAAGGGCCCCGTAATTGGGTAGACCGGTCTTTTTCAAGTCTACTTGGAAAATGCAGTGTTTGAAAATGTCTGTCTGGGTTCCAAACCCTGGGTCAGCCATTTCTAAAAGTCTAAATGTCGTTGTTGTCTTCCGCATGAACAACCATGCAAAAACAACACAGCTCCAAAAGAGAACAGTTGAGCCCCACCTCAGCCAAGGCAGTCAACCTTTTAGTGCTGTCTGTCACAAGGCCCTTGGAATGCAGGCGGCTACAAAAGCAACAATTAGCAGTAAATGCCATTCCTGATTTGATTTCCGGGTCTAGTTTAAAAACCTCAAGTTGAGCCGGGCTCGGTGGCTCAGCGGCTCAGCCTGTAATCACGCGCCTTTGGGAGGCTGAAGTGAGTGGACTGCCTGAGCCTGTGAGTTCGAGACCCGCCTGGGCAACTTGACGAGACCTCATCTCTACAATAAATCAAAATGAGCTGGGCGTGGTAGCACGTGCCTGTAGTTCCAGCTACTTGGAAGGCTGAGGCAGAAGGATCGCCGGAGCCCAGCAGGTCGAGGCTGTGGTGGCCGGGTGCGGCCACTGCACTCCAGTCTGGGCGACAGAGTGAGACTCCAACTCAAAACAAAACAAAACAAAACAAAACAAAACAAATCCCTCAAGTTGTAAGCCTAAAAATTAAGGACAAAGATGGCTTCTAATATTTCTTATTTGAGAGGTCCCCAAAAATTCCATGGGCTCAGTCAGAGATTAAGATACTTTTGTATTAAGATAATCTTTGCCTTCTTCATTTAGCATGGGTAACCTTTTCATTAAGTAGAAATGGGAGATTAATGGGTAAAATGTCATGTTGTTTAAGAAACAGTTTTTCTTTTCCAAATCTGACACTGCATACTTGACAGCTCTCTATATTTGAAGGTCAGACTCCAGAAGACAAGACTCCTTACTCTATAATTCCTTCTCTGGTTCCTCCTTTCTGTAATGTCCTTAGCTGGTTACAACTGCTTCCCAAAGAGTCCCACATATACCTTCGGAGTTAGAGATGATTTTATATGGTTTATGGAAGAACATAAGTTTAAGGTGATATTTTATGGCAAGTGACATTGGTTTTCCATTGTGAAAGTGATATAAAGTTTCTTTTAATTAAAAAAAAATCGGCCAGGTGCAGTGGCTCATGCCTATAATCCCAGCACTTTGGAATCCAGGCAATCCCAGGTGAGAGGATTGCCTGAGCCCAGGGGTTCAAGACCAGCCTGGGCAACTTGATGAGAACTCATCTCTACAATAAATCAAGAAAATTTAGCTGAGCGTGGTAGCACATGCCTATCGTTCCAGCTACTTGGAAGGCTGAGGCAGAAGGATCGCCTGAGCCCAGCAAGTTGAGGCTGCAGTGGCTTTGAGCAGCATGCCACTGCACTCCAGCCTGGGTGACAGACTGAGACTCTGACTCAAAAAAAAATAAAAAATAAAACAAATCAGTTAAATAGGGGAGGAGACATTAGAACATCAAAAGAGAAAGACTATTAATTATAAATGCTAAACAGTATAAGTAATAGATGGGATGGATATGTCAGAAATGAAAAAGGTAGCCCATGAGTGAGGGAAGGTTGGGAAACACTAGTAGAATTAAGAAAACTGTTCCAAATTCCTCCTAGCCTTATGTCAGAGTTTTGCTTAGGAGTATGTTGGGGTTTTTTGTTTGTTTGTTTCTTTGGTCAATGGGAGAAAAGTTGGTCATACCACAAAGAAGTCACAAGAAGATGACAGGACTACCTCACAGGATTTTAATGTGTCATGAGATACATACACACACACTCACCAATAGTCTCAATATCAAAAGGGTACCTGCTCAGTTCATACAAACACTAAATGGGCCAAGAGAGTCTGAAGGGCACCGCCAGTTTCTCTGCCATCTAGCAAAGTCCTAGATGTGTTTACATGCAATTAGAGAGTAGGTTTGGGGTCTGGCTGGACAAGCTGTAATAACACCTGCACAAGAATTTCCTGAAGTCACAAAGAACACAGTTGACATTCATAAGCAGCACAAGTAACTGGCAAAGGAGTCCCACCCCACCAGCCCTTACCAAGCAAGAGACCTCTGGCCCAGTGTTCTCAACTAGGAAGCCAACAGCTTTGGGGTCCAGGCTGGCCGAGGGGCAGGATTCAGAAGAGAAAGCCAAGTCTGCAAACGCAGATTCAGAGGACAGAACAGGAAAAGTCAAGTATGGGTTAGAAAATGCAGCACAGTAAGGGGGTGGGCTAGGGGGAGGGGGAGGTAAAGGAAAAAACGTGCAATAAAGTCAGAAGGAGAGAGAATCTAATGGAGAAAAATGCATGCTCCTGGCTGCAGAGGGAGTTTAACAGGGTGGTTATGGATAAGGCAAACAGAGACCATGTTTCTACCCTAATGCCTCATGCTACTGATACCTTGTTATCTAAGCCTCAGTATCTCCACCTGAAAACTGGGGCTAATGATAGCACCTGCAAAACACAGTCTGGAGCAATGATTAGATGCAGTTGTGATAAGTGCCTGGAAGTTGGTGGAAGCCAAGCAATGGGGTCTGCAGGGCCCCTACTGCCAGCTTCAGTCATGGTGACAACTCCTCCAACTGCCTCAGTCCCACATCTCTCAGTGAGGATAATGGTTCTCCTGTGCATATGTTTTGGGGAGGAGTAAATGAGTTAATGAAGTAAAGCACTTAGGTCTCTACATGGCTCATAGAAGACATTAGTATTAATAATATCCTGGGGACAAAGTAAGCCACTTTTTGCTGAAGTGGCCCTGGCAGAAAGTGGATAGGTGTGAGATCAATGTTGGGTCCCAACTGTTTTCCTGACCTTGTTGCCCAACTGTGCACAGTCAGCCTCCCTGTCAGAAGCAGACATAGTAAGGTGTCCCAATACTCACCTTCCCCAACCTGCACAATGAAGGGACTCTTGGGAATGATGTCCCCAGCAAAGGAGACCTTGACCACGTGGGGGCCAGGCTGCATGGGTTTGTACACACATCGATACACTTGGTTTCCTTTGTCTTCCACGAGCAACTCTACGGTGTTCTTTCCCTGGGGATCTTCCACTTCCACACCAATGTCACCTACACCGGCTCCTACGAGACAGCAAGCACTCCACGAGCTCAAGTCATCCTCTCAGAAAAGCTCAATGCTGCTGAGTGCAAAATGCAAACAGGCTCTCATCTCAGGAAGGTCCACACTAAGACATTAACAAGGATATCCTTGGAGTAGTGGGGGTTATGACTGAATTTTTCCTTTTCACATATTTTCTATACTTTCTACATTGAAAAGAAAGTTGGTTGGGCATGGTGGCTCAAGCCTGTAATCCCAGCACTTTGGGAGGCAGAGGTGCGGGGACTGCCTGAGCCCACAGGTTCGAGAACAGCCTGGGCAACTTGGTGAGACCTCATCTCTACAATAAGCAAAAAAAATTAGCCAGACGGGGTAGCACGTGCCTGTAGTTCCAGCTACTTGGAAGGATTATCTGAGCCCAGCAGGTAGACGCTGGGGTGGCAGTGAATGTCACTCCAGCCTGGGTGACAGAGTAAGACTCCAACTCCAAAAAAAAATAGAAGATAGAGAAAGAAAGCTGACAATTAGAGAAGTATTTCTTATTTGGTCCTTTTTTTTACTCTCAAAGGATCTTGCATAGAACTTGGTATGGTAGATAATTCTTAAAACTTAGTCTTTTTAGGCTGGTGCGGTGGCTCACACCTATAATCCCAGCACTTTGAGAGGCCAAGATGAGAGGAATGCCTGAGCCCATAGGTTTGAAATCAGCCTGGGCAACTTGGCAAGACCTCATCTCTACAATAAATCAAAAAATTATCCGGGCATGGTGATGTGTGTCTGTAGTTCCAGTTACTTGTAAGGCTCACCTGAGCCTAGCAGGTAGAGGTTACAATGGCTCTGAGCACGCCACTGCACTCCAGCCTGGGTAACAGAGTGAGACTCTGACTCAAGAAAAACAAAAAGAAAAAACTTAGTCTTTTTAGAACATTTAGTCAAGTCAGAAATGTGGACAGAAATTGATTAATCAACCAAAGTCAAGCCTGAGAAGGAAAGCTGGTTCCGAAAAATCTTTTTTTTTTTTAGTTGGAATCTTACTCTGTTGCCCAGACTGGAGTGCAGTGGCACGCTCCCGGCCACCGCAGCCTCGACCTGCTGGGCTCTGGCGATCCTTCCGCCTCAGCCTTCCAAGTAGCCAGAATTACAGGCAAGCGCTACCACGCCCGGCTGATTTTTTGATTTATTGTAGAGATGCGGTCTCCCTGCCCAGGCGGGTCTCGAACCCGCAGGCTCAGGCAATCCACTCACCTCAGCCTCCCAAAGGCGCGGGATTACAGGCTGAGCCTCCAAGCCCGGCTTCGAAAAATCTTACAATATAACTAACACATTGGAAAAAGCTATTTGTATCATTGTTTGCTCAATCTGAAAGACAAAAAGGAAAAGCATCCCAAGCCTTCAAGTTCCTGAGGATTATACTTCAGCCTTTGGAGGAAAGCCCAAAGGTCTGATCCATGGAGAAGCACATTACCTGCTGTGTAGATGTCAAAGTAGGTGGGTTTGTTAGCGATGTTCCCTGCAGCTTCCAACCCGGGGCCTTTTGCGGTAACTTTACTGGCGTCTCCTTGGGCCTTGTCGACATTCACTTCAAATGGACTCTTGGAGATGTGCTGTCCTGCAAAGAGGACTGTGACCTACAGTGAGAGATAGATGATAGAGTCATAATTGTTTCTCTGTGCCCAGAAAGACCACCATCGAGCCACATGCACTGATGATCTTTTCTACTCTCCTCATGGCTGGACACAAAAGGTGGCTGGAACCAGGAGCCCTGAAATGAAGTTAAATGACCTGAATGGGATTTCCACCTGGGTCTGGGACATCACGCCTTTAGCAAAATAAAAATGCTTACATCAGATATACTTAGCCTCTCCAGTAGGAAACAAACACATACTTATATCTGAATCTCTAGTTACTGGATCCTTTCAGGGGCTACTGATGGGGCCACTATCCCTCAGAATAAAATGTCCAGTTCCAGAGTCTCAAACCCAGAGTCAAAGTGTTTTTCAAGGAAATAAGATCATTTTTAGATACATGGATTTGGGACAAAGTACAACGATTTCTATCTAAAACTTGAGTCACGTTCTCACCTTCAAAATTTTTTTCAGAGTAATTGAATTGGGTTTCATGTGAACCCATACTTGACTAGAATGAATTAATTACATCATTATATCATCAATGCTCCCTTCAAGAGCATTTATTCCAAATTTGTTTTTCCAAATTTATAATGTTCTAGAGTATTAAAGAAATCTAAGGCCATCATTCCAGGTGAATTCACTAGAGCCCAAGGGGGTGAGTATGGTCTACATTTCAAAGTTTGCACATGGTACATGAGAATTGGCCTTTATGTGCTGTTGAGGGTTTTCTTCCAAAGAAAGGCACACTCCTGGGTCACCCCACTCTCCTGCGAGACAGGCTCTCTTAGATCTCATCCTATAAGATGCCTAGACACCATCTTAAGCAGAACTCAAAATGTTGCCAGGACAAAGGGGTCAACGCCCATCATTTCTCCAGGTGCTGAGTGGGCCATTTCCCTCCACTAGAATAGACTGCCCCATCCTCAGGCTTCAATGTGGACAGGCCCTGCAGAGCACCTCCAAGGGGAGTACTTAAGGAAGCACTGAGGACAAAGAGCCTACAGGTTAGTCACTATAGCATCTACACTCCAGGAATATAGCTGCAACCATGAGTTATTCAGCTGGAGTTAGAAAAATCATATGACATTGCAAAGAACTCATCGCAGCTATCGTCTCAAGGCTGATTCATAGGGATTCCGAATTTTCTACAATTAGCACAGATGCTTTCATAATCAGAAAGGAAAATCAGAAGTTAACATTAGAAAAATATTCTTATTCATAAGATGTCCTTATTCTACATATATTGCAGCAGGTCAAAGAACAGTCCAAGCCATACCATGATGCTTCATCTTACTTTGTGCAGCCCAGTGACCTTGGGCAGATATTCCACAGAGTACGTCTTGTTCTTGTCGCTGTCAGGGGTCACTTGTGCCTAGAAGGGAAGATGAATGACAGTTAGAGAAGGTACTTGGTGTGAGTAAGGAGCATGCTATGTCAGCCAAGGTCTTGCAACATGCCGCCTGGTCAGGAACCCTGAAGGTACTGACTGTTTCCTATCCCACTACTCTTGCGGAGCATGCTAGGAGAGAAACAGTCAGAAGTCACAGAAATAAAACCACACAGCACAAAGGTAAACAGAGTCAAGACCCTCCACTGTCTCAGGCTAACACTCTCTAGAAGAGAATATGAAGCAAGTACCTTAAACCTCTGCTGCCTCAATCATTACAGAGAGCTCATGAGATGCTGCACCCAGTACTGGGTACCAAAAATAAAACTATGAGCAAAGCCTGTAATCCCAGCACTTTGTGAGGTCAAGGCGAGTGGACTGCCTGAGCCTGCAGGTTCGAGATCAGCCTGGGCAACTTGGTGAGACCTCGTCTCTACAATAAATCAAAAATTAGCTGGGCACGGCAGTATGCGGCTATAGTTCTGGCTACTTGGAAGGTTGAGGTGGAAGGATCGCCAGAGCCCTGCAGGTTGACACTGGGGTGACCGTGAGTGTGCCACTGCACTCCAGCCTGGGTGACAGAGTGAGACTCCAACTCCAACTCCAACAAAAAACACACACACACACACAAAAAAAAAACCTGAGCAAGTCAGTCACAATCCCTGCCCCAGTAGGGGAAACAGACAGTATATTAGTAAACTTAGGATTTCATATTATGCTAAAGGCTAGGCATAAAATCTGACTGTAAGAAAATAAATGAACAGAGAGAACAGGATAGGCAGAGACTCTTAGGGAGAACCCAAAAACTGGTCAGTGTGGGAAGAGAGTCAGGCAAAAATCATCGTGTTATTCTGGCCATCAGTACCTAAACCTCAACTTACAAGGCACTCAACTAACAAAGAACCTTTTAGCACAAGACACTTTGCTAAACCCAAAGTACCCTTTATGTTATTAAACACTGTGCCCTTGGGAATCAATTTATATTATATTTCAAGGCACAGCCCTTAGGCAGGTATCTTAACCACAGTAAACCTCAGTATCTTTTCAGTAAAAAACCATTTGGACTGTGAGCTATAATGGGGAAAACGGAATCCCTGTTACATGCCCCAAAGTCTCCACAGGAGGCTGGGCAGAAGAGGCAGCACCCACCAACATACCTCTTCCTTGTTCCCTTCTGGGTCCTCAACAAACACCATCACATCTCCTTGCCCGGCGCTGATGGTGTCCACAGTGAACTTGGCTGGCTGTTTCACCATGTTTCCAGTGGGCTCAATTCCTGTCACAGGTTTACATAGACATGTTATATGCAGGGCGAGGCCATGGCACAAGCCATCACCCGCTACATCTCTTTTAGGGAACTGAAATGAGAGATAGGACCCAGCCCTGAAGATCCCATGTGAGAGACAGGGACAAACTGCTATGACAAGGACAATCCAGTTGAAAACCTCAACTCTGTCCATGTTATTTAAGCAACAACATCCAATTCTGAAATATTCAATGGACTTCATGTAGGAATTCTACAACTGTGAAAAATAGCATGCTCCTTGAGGGAAGCAACATAGGGAGGCAGGCTTTCTTCATTAGACAATACTTTGTACTGCTTGAAAGTTTTAAAAGTGATATTCAATTATTATCTTTTTAATTAAACTTTTAATTTTAAGGTAATTGAGCAAATTCATTTGAGACAGATTCATATGTAGGTGTAAGAAATAATGCCCTTTACTGAGTTTTCCCAGGGGTAACACCGTGCAACACTAGGATACAACATACAGTCTGACAAAATACAGAATACCTCCACCACCACAGGGAGCCTTCAGGTTGCCCTTGTGTAGCCACATCCATTTCTCTCCCACCCACCTGCTTCCACTACTCTACACTTTTATAATTTCAGTAATGTTACATCAATGGAATCATATTATGTTACCTTTGGGGATTGGTCTTTTTCACTAAGCATAATGCTCTATAGATCCATTCAGGTTGTTGCATGTTACAATGGCTTGTTCCTTTTTATTGCTAAATAATTCATTTAACTTTCTAACTTTAAATAATTTATTATTTATTTATTAATTTATTGCTAAATAATAGTTCATAGTGTAGATGCACCACTCACCCACTGAAGGGCATCCAGGTTGTTTCTACTTGTCTATTATTGAGAAAGCTGCCATAAACATTTATGAATAGGTTTGTGTGTGAACCTAAGTATGAAATAATAAGATGGCTCTTATGGCTCCTAGCCCAGAGTTCCTAAGCCCCTTGGAATTTCCTGGGTGAGTGGGAGCCTTTTGTTCTAATGAGGCAACTCTTAGTGGGCTCCTGGACAGCTTCAGGATGGAGCTGGTCACCAAGAAGACCATGATGACTAGAAGCTTAGAACTTTCGGCCCCACTCATTCTCTGGGGAGGGGAGAAGAGTTGGAGAGTGACCTCTTCAAAATTGTACACGATTTAGCCTCCACAAAAATCCCTAAAATCTGGAGTTCTGAGAGCTTCTGGGGTGATGAACACATCCATATGCCAGGAGGGGAGGGTGGCTTATCCCAACCTCGTGGGGACAGAATCCCTGTGCTCAAAACCCTTCTGAACTTTACCCTGCATACTTCTTCATCTGGCTATTCATCTGTGTCCTCTGTCATATCCTTTTACTATATAACTGGTAAAGTGAAGTGATTCCTTGAGTCTGTGAGCTATCCTAGCAAATGATCTAACATGAGGAGGGGGAATGGAAACCTCCAACTTGTAGCCAAGCTGGACAAAAGTTGTGGGAAGCCTAAGAACCACCATCTATGATTGGCATTTGAAACGGGCGGTAATTTTGTGGGACTGAGCCCCTAAATTGTGGGGTCTATACTAATTCCAAGTACATAGTGTCAGAACTTAATGGATTATAGGACACTCAGCTGGTATCACTATGGGGGAAAAGCCATGGCTTTTGATGACCAGAAGTAAAGTGTTGAGAGTAGTAGTAGGACAGAAAAGAGTTTTTTCCTTTAGTTGTAAGTAAAAGTTTAGAGGGAAAACAGTGCTTTTCCTGTACAGTTTTCATTCCTCTGGGATTAATGCCAAGGAGTGCAACTGCTGAGTCGTGTTACAGCTGCTTTTTTTTTTTTTTTTTTTAAGAAATAACTATACTGTGTTCCAGAATAGCTATACCATTTTACGATTCCTGCCAGCAAAGAGGAGTGATCCAGATCCAGGTGCTGTGCATCAGCCCCAGCATTCGGGGTTATCCCTACTTTTCATTTTAGCCATTCTGATAGTGTATGCTGGTTTTAATTTGCATTTCTGTCATGACCAATAATATTGGACATTTTTTCATGTGCTTCTTTGCCATTTGTATATTAGTGAAACTGTTCATGTCTTTTGTCCATTTTCTAATTGGGTAGCTTGGTTGTTTTTTAACTATTGGGTTTTGAGAGTTTACTACATGTTTTGGATACTAGTGTTTTTTTGGATATATGCTTTGCAAATATTTTCTCCCAGTCTTTAGTTTGCCTATTCATCCTCTTAACTGTCAAAGGTTTTGAACTGTCTTTAAAAGTAAAATCAAAAAAAGAAAGAAAAAAAGAAAAACAACAAAAAAACTATTTAAGAGAAAAAAGAAAGAAAGAAAAAGTAAAAATCCAGTCTCCAGACCCTTGTGTTGGCAACATTTTGAGACGGTGTCGGAGATGGTGGCCAGGTGGCCTGGAGGGCGGGGCTCAGATATCTCTCGCTGAAGGGACAGGATGCCTCACTTCTGCTCCTCCTGTGGTCTCTACTGACACCATTTATTGGGGGAGAGGGACCGGCCTCCTTATTGCTAGATTACAGTAAAAGTCTAGGCTCCACATTTGCCCTTGCTGGTATAAGTGAGGGGCTGCATAGTTTTATCATGGTATTCAGCCAGAGTAGAGCAGTTATTGCCTAAAGGTGTTCTGCCTTGCTAGGCTGCCCTTTCCTGGTCTTTTGCCTAGAGAAAGCAACCTTTTGTTGGCACTTTTTGTGTTTGTGTCCACTGGCATTTACAGGTTGTCAGCTTCTTCAGCTCCAAGTCTGGGATATGAGGCAAAGTAAACCCAAGGAACTCACTGCTGTGTCATTCCTTGTGTCCCAATGTCCCTTCCTGGGTTGCCTTCTTCTTTCTCATCAGAGTCTCTTTATGCCTGTCTAATACATAATGCCCAGGGATTTCAGATGTCACTTTACAGGAAGAATTAGGAAAAATACTTCTACTCCAACTTCCCAGAAGCAGAAGTTTAAATATTACTTTTTTAAAAGGCTCTTCATTATGGAGAATTCCAAACCAACAGAGATGTGGTGAGAACTACACAATGAACCCCATGTACCTGTCGCCCAGCTTCAGCAACTATCAACTCACTGCCGGTCTCATTTCACCTTCACTCTTACCTCTTCCCTCCTCCCATACCACTTTGACACAAATCCTAGACCTCACATTTTCATCCATAAACATTCACTATGGACATACTTTAAAAGACATTTTTAGAATACCCAATCAATAACACATCAAAATTTTAAAAATAATTCCTTAATATGATCAAATATTCAGTGTTCAAATTTCAAATTATCTTATAAATTTCATGAAGCTTTTTAACAATCAGTTTGAAAAGGATCCAAACAAGGCTCACTTATTACAAATGGTTACTAAGTCTCTTAAGTTTTATGTGATCTCTAGATATCTATCCATTTCTTTTTTCTTGCTATCAATCTGTTAAGGACACTCGGTCATTTGTTACTATATTCTGAATTTGTATTCGTTTTATTTTTTGGGGGAGAGATGAGGTCTTGCCAAGTTGTCAGGGCTGGTCTCGAACACAAGGGCTCAGGCAATCCACTCACCTCGGCCTCCCAAAGTGCTGGGATTACAGGCTGAGCCACCAAAACCAGCCTGTATTTGTTTCCCAATAAATAATTTAAGAAAAAGTGGTGGGAGATAGTTATATGATACAGCAATCTTCCCACACTGCTAGGTAAGAAATGTAAAGTGAAGAAAATATACAGTTTTGGCTCACTTCAGCATAGAAAAAAGGTTGGAAATACTTCAGATTTTGAAGGAAGAAATGAGATTGGCAGTTAGGAAGTGAGCTTTCAATTTTTACTTTCTACATTTTTCTTTTTGCTTAAAATTTACATAACAATCAGATCATTTAAATAGATTTAGTGGTGACTCATGTGACTCACTGCCTGTAATTCCAGCACTTTGGGAGGCTGAGGCGAGGAGTGCCTGAGCCCAGAGGTTAGAGACCAGCCTGGGCAATTTGGCAAGACTGCGTCTCTACAATAAATCAAAAAAAGAAAAATCAGCCAGGTGTGGTGGCACATGACTGTAGTTCTAGCAACTTGGAAGGCTGAGGTGGAAGTATTGCCTGAGCTCAGTAGGTTGAGGTAGCAGTGGCCACGAGGGTGCCTCCAGCCTGAGTAACAGTGAGACTCCAACTCAGATTTTTAAAAAAGCACAGGGCCTGGTAGCTCAACCTGTAATCCCAGCACTTTGGGAGGTTGAGGCGAGTGAATTGCCTGAGCCCACGGGTTTGAGACCAGTCAGACAACTTGGCGAGATCTCGTTTCTACAATAAAAAATTAGCCTGGCATGGTAGCGCGTGCCTGTAGTTCTGGCTACTTGGAAGGCTGAGGCAGAAGGATCACTGGAGCCCAGCAGGTAGACTCTGGAGTGGCCATGAGCATGCCACTGAACTCCAGCCTAGGCAACAGAGTGAGACTCCAACTCAAAAAAAAGGGGGGGGGATTTAAACATGCACCTAAACCATTAATAAACACCCACTCCATCTGACTTCAAGAAGAGCCTGAGAAACAACTTCCTCTGCATCTTGCTGAAGGCCCAGGTGTGAGATGATCTCTTGTGCCTAACCATGGTTGGTTAGGAGGCTGACCTGTACCCCACTCCCTGTAAACTCCTGAGGCGCTGCGCTTATCATGCAGGGATGGGCCCCTTGACCACTCAGATCGAAGCGTGCTGAAGGCTTGCTATGCCATAAGTGCTTCATACAGAACATGGGTTTTGTAAAGGTTTCTGATTAGCTTTCCACACATCTAACCCTGCAAGGAAGCCCACCACAAAGATCTGTTTGTGGCTGTAGGTCCATCTCATCCCAGCCCTCTCTCCCTTCAACCCACTGGAACTAGGCAAGTCAGGGATCAGTGAATGGATCTACAGATGTTAACTGGCCGGCAACCAGAATCTACTTAACAACCAAAAGATGAAATAAAACACACCTCTCAACCCTTTTAGAAACTAGAAGATGCAAAGCCCTCTCCTCCTTCTGGGTTCATGTGGCAGAAATGAAGCAATGTGGTCACACAGGAGGGAGAGCAAAGTTGGCCCTGGCTTTCATCCCACCACAGGACAAGAATAATATCTCAGCCTCACCCTCGTGGTCTCATGACTGTAACCTAAAATTACCACTTTGTCTTCCTACTTAAAAAGGAAAAAAATAAGTTAAACATAGAATTGATACGATTCAGCCAACTCCATTACTCAGTATATACCCAAAATGACTGAAAGCATGGACTTAGATACTTGTACACTCATGTTGATAGCAGCATTATTCACAACAGCTAAAGATGGAAGCAACCCAAATGTCTACCAACAGAGAAACGAGTAGACAAAGTATGGTGTGTGTGTGTGTGTGTGTGTTTGTGTGTGTGTGTGTGACAGAATATTGTTCAGCCATAAAAGGAATGAAATTCTGACATGCACTACAACATGAATGAACCCTGAAAACATATGCTAAGTGAAGAAAGCCAGTCAAAAAAAAAGCAAAACAGATATTGTATCATTCCAATTCTATGAGGTATGGAGGATAGGAAAATTCAGAGACAGAAGTAGAACAGAGGTTACCAGGAGCAGAAGGGAGAGGAGAATGGGGAGTTACTGTGTCATGAGTATCGAGTTTCTGTGTGAGAAGCTGAAAAAGTTCTGGAGAGAGATAGTGGTAAAGCTATACAACAATTGTGAATGTATTTTGTGCCACAGAACTGTACACCTAAAAATTGTTAAAATAAGCCAGGCGCAGTGGCTCACACCAATACTTTGGGAGGCAGAGGTGAGAGGATTGCCTGAGCCCAGGGGTCAAGACAAGCCTGGGCAACGTAGCGAGACCTTGTCTCTACAATAAATCAAAAAATTAGCTGGGCGTGGTGGTGCATGCCTATAGTTCCAGCCACTTGAAAGGCTGAAGCAGAAGGATTGCCTGAGCTCAGCAGGTCAAGGCTTCGGTGGCCATGAGCATGACACTGCACTCCAGCTTGGATGACAGAGACTCCGACTCAAAAAAAAAACCTGGTAAAATGGTGAAATTTATATTCTGTATATTTTACCACAATAAAAAAATGCAAAAAATATTTTTTTAAAGATATGTTTCCACCTCAAGTGCACAACACTTACAAAGAAGCAGACGAAGGAAATGGCAATGACCAGCCACATTCCTGAACCACAGCAAGTGGTCATTTTCTAGAAAACAGCACTGTGAAAGGAAACCATCCCCCATTAACAATGGGGAAACTGGATAGCTAGTGATAAGGTTATTACAAACAAGCATTTTTATGCCTTGATTACATTTAGTCCACTTGACCAACTTAGTTAACAAGAGATTTATATGGTTTGCAACTTTTTTGCTATTAAGAAAGCATAATTTTAAAAATCAGAGAGTCCTCATTCCAACCATCACCTTTTGGCTATGGCTTAGAAAAAGCACTTTTAAAGGAAGCATGGACATGTCAACCTTCAAATGACTGCAAATCGGAATAGGGCTTCAAATGAAGTCCCCGTCCCTATATAACACAATGCACAGACCCCACCTTCCTGCAAAAGAGCTTCAAATGGCAAGTGGGTTTGTTGGAGAACTGTCAGCTTTTGGCTTGTCTAAATCATGCCAAAAAAAGACAGATGAGAAGATCTGGCTGTTGAGTGGTCAGCAGCACTGCCCTGATTATGTGTCATCTTAAGACTAAGCTGACACCAAACAAGGAAATGCTATATTGTATTCAAAGGGAACATGTGTATGGGACATCCTACAAGATACATGCCCCGGACTTTTCCGAAAGTCAGTGTCAATTAAAAAAAAAAGTTTGGGGAAATTATTCTACATTAACAGAGTCTAAAGAGAACAAACAAATGTAGTAAGCAAACATTAATCAGATCTTGGTTAGTAAAACAGTAACAAGGATAAAAGACAATCTTAGGACAAATAAGGAAAATAGTAACACAAACTAGATATTAGATGATATGAAATTATTGTTTATTTTCTTATGTACTGTGGTTATGTAAGAGGATATACTGTCTCAGGATGTCTCCATGCTTGCAACTTGTTTTCCAATAATTCAACAAACACACAAACACACCAGAGCAAGAGAAAACTATTAAGAATGGTAACAACTGTCAGCCTTAGAAGAGGATCTACAAGTTATTGTATGTGATATTTTCTTAATTATGAAAATAAGATATAAAAGGGACCCTTGCCTACTCATTGAAAAGAGAATACATTGTATCTGGTTCCACTGATCTTTACCAGAAACCACCCTGTGCAGCCCACAGAAGTGTTCTCTTCAAAATGCTAGTGTGCTTTAAATCAGGTGCCAACCAGCACATGTAATGCCTCAACATGGCTTCCACCCACTATAATGTTCTGAGCAGAATGGTGTTTCGCAGCTGCCTCAGAGTCATAAACAGGATGTCTTGGCAAGGAAGTGTCTGCCAGGGGTTAACAATAGCTCCCACCCCATCTGGAAACCTGAGGCAGTGTTAGCATAACAGAAAGAGAAATGAATCAGCAGCCAGATGACCTGGGTTCTTGCCCCACCCCCATCACTGACTACAGAGATCCAGGACAAGACCTAGGCCCCCTCACTCCCCTTACCTCCTGGGGACCAGGCTTCTGATTCCTCTTCTGAAAACGGTAGCAATAACCCTTTCACAATCCCAGGGCTAGTGCACAAAAATTGCAAAGTAGCAAATTCATTATTCTCCCTCATATGAAAGCAGAAGCATTTCCTTGGTTTTTTTTTTTTGGAGTTGGAGTCTCTCACTCTGTCGCCCAGGCTGGAGTGCAGTGGCACGCTCACGGCCATCACAGCCTCGGCCTGCTGAGCTCAGGTGATTCTTCCACCTTAGCCATCCAAGTAGTTGGAACTACAAGCATGAGCCACCACGCCTGGCTAATTTTTTGATTTATTTATTGTAGAGATGGGGTCTCACCAAGTTGCCCAGGCTAGTCTTGAACCCATGGGTTCAGGCAATCCTCTCACCTCGGCCTCCCAAAGTGCTGAGATTATAGGCGTGAACCACCACGTCTGACCAGAAGCGTTTCTTAAAGCCTTAGATTCATAAGGCAGAATAAGACCTTCATAAAACAAATAGTCCTTTATGAGGGAGGGAGAGAGAGAAAGAGAGAGAGAGAGAAGCA
>NW_007247472.1:469089-489584 GCF_000164805.1 Carlito syrichta
ATTGCCTGAGCCTGAGGGTTCAAGACAAGCCTGGGCAACATGATGAGACCTTGTCTCTATAATAAATCAAAAAATAATTAGCCAGGCATGGTGGCATGTGCCTGTAGTTCTAGCTACTTGGAAGGCTGAGGTGGAAGGATCGCCTGAGCCCAGCAGGTAGAGGCTGAAGTGACTGGGAACGTGCCTTTGCCCTCCAGCCTGGGTGACAGAATGAGACTACAACTCAAAAAAACAAAAAACAAAAAACCCCAAAATGAATTAAGCCTATACATTCTCAATTCTGAGAACAGTCCTCCTGAAGCCACACAATAATCTCCAATACGAGAAGACAAGTTTCCAATCCAACAGGACCAGCACTTACCTCTGCCATAAGCCCTTGCTTTCTTTGGGTTGAGTTTAGGTTTAAGAGGAGCCCCTGGCTTGAGCTTGGCTTTGGGGAACTGGGACAGGTAAGTCATAACCGAGTGCTCATCCACATCTGGATGAATAATTTCTTCAGGAGTGATGACCTAGAATAACGACATGGTGAATGAATGTCTAGAACATACCACTTTGCAGCTGCTGAAGTTTTTGCAAATGTTTCTTAAACCAAACACTACAAATATTAGGAAAATGAGTTGGCTTCTCAGGTAAGTGAGATTACATTAAACCAACGCACCAGGATGGAATTTTTAATCTCCTAGAGGTGTCACTGACCCCTCTGGAAGCTGGTGGACCCTCTCCAAATTCCCAGAGATTCAATACCCCCTAAAGTCCATTTATTTCCCCGGTCAAACCTTCCAGAAAGGATAAAGGAATAAGCTACAGCAAGTCAGGAGGAAGAAAATTAGCACATGTGGGATTAGAGCATGTTACAAAAAAAGCAGATTATTAACTGGCCTTTTCCTCTGCTCATATATCCATTGTCTACATCTTTATTAACTCTATTAATTAAAAAATAGAAATAAAACCAAAGAGATATGACATCTAACATAATAGATATGTGATCTCAATGTATTAGGCATCATTAAAACATGGGGGGGTGAATTTTCACTGATAATTTGTCTCAGGAACAAGATTAAACCCACACTGGACAGGTAACCTCCCCGTAGGCACCACCACCACAGTGCTAATGCCTGACCCAGGCCTAACAGCACGCGAAGTCCTGTCCTCCCAGCCTCCAGCAATGGTGCTAAAGAGTCCTTAAGCCACACTTCCTCTGGTGAACAGAAGGCTCTGTCTCATGAACCAGGTTAACCAAGTGCAATGAACAACAGATGGACCCACTTCCCTCTCTCTGTGATAAAAAACACCAGCAAACCTTCTGACAATTAGCCTACGGGAATAAAATAGCTGCTTGGGTTTGAACAGTCGCCTTCAATGCATTCCATAAAAAATAGGAAGTGCGTTGATTTGGCATTTCTTCCAGGCAGCTCCTTCAACAACTTCATCCTGCCAACATCACATGAACGTCAAAAGGAGATGGTTTTATGTTTAAGCGGAGATGAAAAACATACCACACCACTTCCTGAGAGGGAGCAAGCCAAGAAACGGGCAATGTAGCAGAGACATGACTCCAAAACCAAACCAAAGAAACAGGCATGTTTTTCTACCTTCCAAGGAGTCTTGTTACAAAATACACTAAGCTCAGCTCTGAACTCCAACTCAGACCTTAACAGAACCCTACAGCAAGGTCATCAATCCCATGGAACTGGCTCCCTACAACTTTCCTTGACCAGGACTTTGACATGGGAGTCATGGTTCTTAACTGTTAGGGGGAGTTTCATAGGGAAAATACTGGTTTTCCTCCCTGCTAGGGAAGAATAGACCTCAGCTAAGCAATGTGCCTACTGTAGATGATATTCAAGACTTACTTGTTATACCCTGTGATAGGATTATGGTCAATACAAATTCTTCCACAATTTCCATTAATGGTGGGTTATCCTGGTTTATATTCTTTTTAAAGTTCTAAGTCCTGTGACTTTCTTTCCCTCAGATGCTGGACTAAAATTACCTTTTTAAATATAGGTTAAAAAATGATCATATATTGGCAGTTTCTTATGGCTCAACCTAATAGTTATACTCCATATTGCAGTTTGGAATTTAAAGATAGCCTTTAAAATATTTGAAGTAGCTGGGCGCGATGGCTCATGCCTGTAATCCCAGCACTTTGGGAGGTTGAGGTGAGAGAATTGCTTGAGCCCAGGAGTTTGAGACCAGCCTAGGCAACATAGCAAGATCTCATCTCAACAAAAAAAATTTAAAAATTAGCTGGGCATGGTAGCATGCTCCTGTATCCCAGTTACTCCTCAGGAGGCTGAAGCAGAAGGATCACCTGAACATAGGAGGTTGAGGCTGTGGTGAGCCATGATTATGCCACTGCACTCCAGCTTAGGCAACAGAGTGAGACCCTGACTAAAAAAAAAAACTGAAGTTGAAAATTTCCAGTATGTAACAAAGAAGAGTGGTGTGCAGTTTTTTAGATGATTTACAAGCATCTAAGTCATTGAGAGCCTATTATTATGAGGAGACTGACAAAGATGCAAGAATATCACAGGAATGCTTTTTGAAGTTTGAATGCCAAAAAGGTCAAACTGCCTGCCTGACCCAGAAAGGTAACCACAGAGTGACAGAACAAGCCAGTGGTTGAGGGCAGCCTCATGGGACATGGCACACTTGTACGTACTTGTGGGACACCTAGCCAGTCGTCTGCCTGCTGCATGGCTTCTCGTGCATTATCCACAGGCTTTCGTGGGTCCCAGGATTCCCAGTCTGGGCACAGACCTGTTAACATAACACAGAAAGTGCTTTTAGCATTACTTGACCAAGGCATTAAAGAAAGTCACATGACTAAACTAAATCTATTTGGTCTCTTAATTCAGAGAATAATTTCTTCCAAAAAATCCCAGTGAATTATGTATTTAACAGGTAAAAAGTATTAGCCATGAAAGTGCCAGGATACAAACTATCCTCCACTAGCTGAGGAGGATCCTCCACTTCTCCTATAAGTACAATCTTCTTACATTAAGATAGGGAGTATCCATTCCTTGAAGGTGTGGTATTAACAGATAAAACTTGGAAAAAGCCTGATGCCTTTTTGCAGGAGAAATCTTTGACCCTATGCCTAGATATATCTAAAAAGACTGGACTAGCATCCTATGTGATTCAAAAATCCACTTGCTCAAAGGCACAAACCTATAATTATAATTATTTATTTATTTATTTTGAGTCGGGGTCTCACTCTGTTGCCCAGGCTGGAGTGCCACTGGCACGATCATGGACACTGCAGCCTCGACCTGCTGGGCTCAGGCAATCCTTCCACTTCAGCCTTCCAAGCAGCTGGAACTACAGGTGCATGCCACCATGTTCAGCTAATTTTTTGATTTATTGTAGAGACAAGGTCTTGCCATGTTGCCCAGGCTGTTCTTAAACCCATGGGCTCAGCAATCCTCTCGCCTCTGCCTCCCAAAGTACTGGGATTACAGGTGTGAGCCACCATGTCCAGCTAGAATTATCTTTAAAGCTTTTGTAAACACAAGAATATAGGACTAGAGCAAAATTTTCCAGGTTTAAAATGGAGAGAGGTATCCTAAAATGTGTCTTTACATGTAAGTAAGGAAGAGGACACTAGGAAATAAACTAATGCTACACTTGGGATTATTCCTAGATGATATCAATTTAGAGGGTCCCAGGGAAGAATGAGGCCTTGAGGCAACCCTCCTTCCCCACTCAACTGACACCAGCTAGTCCTGCCTTGTGCATGTTGAGAACCACTAGCTTACTAAATACTAAGGTGTCCAGCATATACCGTGCACTCAGTAAATGGAAAATATGATTATTAGTAGATTTTTTAAAAATTAAAATCCACCGGGCTCGGTGGCTCAGCCTATAATCTCGTGCCTTTGGGAGGCTGAGGTGAGTGGATTGCCTGAGCCTGTGGATTCGAAACCCACCTGGTCAGGTGAGATCTCATCTCTACAAAAAAATCAAAAAATTAGCCGGGTGTGGTAGTGTGCGCCTGTAATTCTGGCTACTCGGAAGGCTGAGGTGGAAGGATCGCCGGAGCCCAGCAGGTCGAGGCTGCGGTGGCCGGGAGTGGTCACTGCACTCCAGTCTGGGCGACAGAGTGAGACTCCAACTCAAAAACAAAAAAATAATTAAAATCAATCTGAAGGGGCATGTGTAAATACTGCCTCTGGTTTTTCTATTGAGTGTGTATCAGCAAACTCTACCCATCAATCTAAATCCTCCAGTGAGGATAATTACAACTTTGGTATACACGCGACCGCTATTCAGCAAAGAGAAGGCCATCAAGGATGGAAAAGGCTCCAACTGGATCCTGACCAAGCACTATTTCACAGTAATGAAGAAAGAACAGGGCGGAGAAAACCATGTATAGTCAAACCAGTAGTTAATAAAAATGGGTACTTCCCACTCCATGGAAGTTTTTAGATTTTCATGCCAAACCACCTAACAGGGCCATATGTTTCTCTGAAGCCAATGGGTAACTAGGCACCAGTGTGGGAACACACAGGACATTGGAGTCTGGAAGTGAAACCCTAAGGCCTGCTCTAAGCACCAAGGCCTCCATTGGGAATTTGAATAAATGACTGAATTCAATGCTCAAACGCATCTATGGATATACCTAGAAGACCTGCTCCTGGAAGGGTATACAGAGCCGATTTTCATTCTATTACCTGTCTTACAATGGGCGGAAACCAGGAGAAACAAATCAATCATAGCAACACTAGCATTCCCATTGAAAACCAAGCCATTTAAGGCCCCCACGCCCACAGTCTGGTTCAGGTAGCCATGGGTACTCACCTGGAGCACAGCTATCTACCAGGGCTCCCAGGGCTTTGCCGTCTTGCCAGTTCTGGTTAAAGTTGGTGATGGGCAAGTAGGGGATCTTGTTCTGAATCCATCCCAGGAGCCTCTGCTTTGGTGTCTGCTTCTTGGCATCATCGTCCCCTTCATCCTCCCACACTGGCATAGAGATGGAGTAGTGGAGGATCAGTGTCCACACCAGGCCCAAGATGAGCTTCAGGTTCCCATCCACAATGGCTTTGCTATCTGGGGAGAGAGGCAAAGGCCTAGTCATTTCTTTGGTTTACACAAGTGTGAACCATGCTTGTAAAAAATGAATGGAGGTCTTATCCGTTAAAGAACCAGATTGAGATCCTGAAATTTGCTTTAAAATATCTGGAAGCTAAGAATACATAAAATGTGATTCCAAAATGTTGTTAACAGGTGTCACTTGGTCATAGGTACGTGAGAATGCATTATACCACTGTTTCTACTTTTGTGTATGCTTAAAGTTTTCCATAATAAAAAGGGTTTTAGGCCGGGCATGGTGGCTCAAGTCCATAATCCAAGCACTTTGGAAGCTGAGGCGAGAGGACTGCCTGAGCCCAGGGGTTAGAGACCAGTCTGGGCAACTTGGTGAGACTTCAGCTGTACAATCAATCAAAAAATTAGCCAGGCATGGTGGCATGTGCCTGTAGTTCCAGCTACTTGTAAGGCTAAGGTGGAATGATCGCCTGAGCCAGCAGGTCAAGGCTACGGTGGCCGTGAGCATGCCACTGCACTCCAACATGGGGCAACAGAGTGAAATGCCAACTCAAAAAAAAAAAAAAAAATTAGTTGGGTGTGGTGGTGCATGCCTGTAGTTCTAACTACTTGGAAGGTTGAGGCGGAAGGATCACCTTAGCCCAGCAGGTTGAGGCTGCAGTGGCCGTGAGCATGCCCTTCCAGCCTGGATGACAGAGTGAGATTCCAACTCAAAAAAAACCCATATATATATATATATTTAAATATAATATATATATTTAAAAATAAGGCCAGGCACGGTGGTTCACACCTATAATCCCAACACTCTGGGAGGCTGAGGTGAGAGGACTGCCTGAGCTCGCAGGTTCAAAACCAGCCTGGGCAACTTGGTGAGACCTCATCTCTACAATAAACAAATAAAAAATTAGCCGGACATGGTGGCTCGTGCCTGTAGTTCCAGCTACTTGGAAGGCTGAGAAGGAAGGATCGATCACCTGAGCCCAACAGGTCAGGGTTGCAGTGGCCGGGAGCATGCCACTGCCCTCCAGCCTGGGAGACAGAGTGAGACTCCAACTAAAAATAAAATAAAATAAAATAAAATAAAAATAATAAATAAAATGGGTTTTAAAAATGTAATGAAATCATTTCAGAAATACAGACAATAAAAAAGGGTGACTGCATTCCAGAGGCAGCCATCTGCTAATTTGGTAGATGTAGTCTACTAGATTGTGTGTGTTTGTATTCATGCACGTATATATGTGTTTGTTGCCTGAATGTATATAATACAATTGGTCTAAATTTTTTTCTCTTCACAAATCATGTCCTAGACATCTCTTTCCTATAAAAAGTTTACATTCCCATCTACAGGTTTAAGAGGCCAGTTTCCCCTCCTACCTCACCAACATTGGGCATGACCAATCATTTTCATCTTTGCTGCTTTGACAAGTCAGTCATTCACAAGAGGAAGCCAAGAACAGTTACGCTAATGCACTTGGGCAAGTCTCTGTTGCCAGGAGGATAAGTGACTAGCTGAAGTCATGGCCCCTTTCTAGTCCTCCCCTTGCTTAACAGAACATACCACACCACTGGCCAGCACCTTCCAGGATCCTCACTGCCCTTTGTTTCTGCTTTACCCTCCACTGGGCTTTTCTGCAGCTCTCTGTCCTCTTTCTAACCCCCATTTGTACCTGTCAAAATTCAAGCATTATCCTTTCAGATTTCCCTCCCTTCCCTCCCCCTCCCCACCAAACATCTTCCATAGCTGCCCCCATCCTACTAGGACCCCAAGATAAAAACATTAGAAACCACTTGGATTCCTCTTTCAAACCCCTGGTACAGTTTCTACAATGTGTCGGTTCTATCTCTACCTTAATCTTTTAGAAAATCCTTTTCTATGCCCTCCCAATTAATTTGTAGCCCTGTCTCTCCTCTCAGTCTTTGACAGTCATAAAGCTCACATAGCTCCAGAACCATCTTTTTAGCCAGGTACCTCTGGGAGTCCAAATTCACCATGGCAATATCCACAGCCAAACGCCTTACACAGAACCTACACAATCTCCACCCAGCTTGCTGTCCACCCCTGTGGTTCCCACCCACCACACTACAAGCATAAAGATTTCCCATTCCTGGACTACATCTTGCTCTGAACCCCTGGACCTCTCCATGTGTTCTGTAGCCTTTGATGGGAAGAGCTTTCACCCCATCCACCTGTGGGACAAGCCCTGGCTCATCATTCAAATAGCAGATCCTACGGCTAGTGGCGCTTTGCTCCTACCAGTGTACGTGTGACTATTCCAGGGTCCTCCCGGAAGACATGGTCTATCACTCCTTGGCCTCCCAGCCCCACTCCAGAACTAGGAAGCCTGTTGGGGAGTAACTGAGACATCTGCATCTTGGAATCCCCCACCCACCACAAGCTACTTGAATGCTGGCTAAATACACACCAAATTGCACTTAATGAAACCCCCAACTACAACCACATGAAAAACATACTCACATGTTGATAACAAATGCATAGTATGCCACTCAAAACTGAAAGGGCTAAGGCTTTCTTTAAAGTTAACCTGATTACTGTTACATCTTATTGCAACAAAAGACCCTCTTTCAAAGCCCACATCCAAACCATCAGAGAGGAATCAGAGGTAATTTCACAGTTGCAGATACAGCCATAATAAAACTTGATCAGCTGAACGGGACAAACTGAAGATTATCATGATTGGTGAGACAAAATAAATTCAAGCAATCCTCACTCAAAGTTAAGGTACCCAGAGTTAAGGTACCCATTATATTGGTGCAAGGTAATGAATTGCACAGATATTAACTTTGAAGCAGGACTGTCCACATAATTAATGGGGCCCATGGACAAATTAAAATGCAGGGCTCCTTGTCCAAATCTTAAGAACTTCAAGACGGCAACAGCAGAGCATTAAACCAAGCGCGGGACCCTTTGAGCACACAGGCCAGACCATGAAGCCAGCCCTGCTTTTGAGGTCCTGTGGTCAATCAGGTAACAATGGTCTCCATAAAACCCTAGGTCCTGCACAGAACTTGGTTATCCGAGGAATTCATCCCAGGGAACCAGACATTTCTCCAGCTGGAAGCTCTTGATTGTGACTGAATTTTTTAGATTAGATGTCCTGTTATGTGGTTGTCTTTTAAGTGCTATTGATTACAGAGTTACTATTACTTACTGATCATCGGAAATTCCAGATCAAACAAGTTTCCATGCCAGTTTTCTTTACTCAAGCTAAAGGAAAAATGCAATCTTCAAAAGGGTGGGCCAAAAGGGGGGGGGGGGGGGGCACGGAAATAAAGTATGTATATACTGTTGGGTAACAGTAGTGGCCTGGCATCTGCAAAGCACTGATCTCTTATACTGGCCAAGGGCCAGAAACCCTCATCCAGCTACAGGCATCAGGCTGCAAAACTCAAACTTTCTCAAGTTATATGTTAAATCCTTCTCAAAAACAAACTTGCAGATTTAATTCATAAATCAAAACATGAAACTAGCTTGCTCCATTTTTATTCAACTTACCCATGCTGATCTAAAGGAATAAGACACGAATCTTTTTCAAAAAGACTTTGGGGAAATATGACCCTGTTAAAAGTCTGAGCCAAATTTATGAAAAATACAATGCCCAGAACTTCTGTTTTCAATAAATTCAAGGTGGGTGTCCAAACAGGAAAGCCCCCATTATAGTCTCATTGGGATAAATAATACCATCCTTTGGCTATTCTAAGAAGTTGGAGTGCGGTCCTCATTCCAAAAGTGATTTTGACAGGTGGGGGCTCAAATGCTTCACTGAACTCTTGGAACAATTAAAAAAAAAAATATATTGGCAACTTGCCCGAAAGACCTCCCTGTTCCCATCCACATGAAATAAGAGACTACCCATCCCTTGAAAACAAAATGCTTCATAGCCTCGCAGGATCAATGTCTACCATCACTACGGATTACAGCATTCTGGATCGTAGTGTGTTCTGCAATGTTTATGCCAAATGTACAACATGGAACAGAAATGTAAAAGAAGGAAAAGGCCAGATCAGCCAGAGGGAAGCCTCTCGGCAGGATTCCACACTAAGTTTCTCATTTGCTCAAGGGCCTCTTTCAGAAATAAAATAAACCAATGCCCACCAGGTCGGCCCAATCTCCTAGAATCTGCTTAGATTTCCATGGACTGGAATGGGAGCATGAGTTTCTCCTCCCCAAATCCAGCCAATCATAACTCCCACATAACTGACCCTGGCTCTGGACAACGCAGACCCTCAAACTACACACATTTTCTCAAACTACTTAAAATTATCCAGTGCTGCTTATAAGTGAGGGTGGTGTTTTGTTTTGTATTTAATAGCTTGAAAGTTAATTTGAACTACTAGGATGGAATGCTTGCACATCATCTCTGTACATCAGTTAAGGAATATTCTGGAGTGGGTGTTTTCATAGGAATGGAAACCAGTTACTTTTAGGCAATCTCTAGAAGCATCAGAGGTCAGGGAGATGGTGGTTTTTCATCTCTCTACTTACAGAGAAAGGAGCCAGATCCATTATCTGTACGCCTACTACATTACAGCACTGCACCATCCAGGGAGTTCCCAGAAGTCAACTCCAGCACCGTATCTCCTGGCTGTTACTGATTAACCAGGTTGGCAGGGGTGGTGGCCCCTGAGGAAAGGCATGGACATGGATGGACACCATTCCACATTTTTGCTCTCCTGGATAAAGACAAGAGATAATCCTTTGGCCACAACTCACCTGCTGGGTCAGAAATTCAGCTGCTAGGCTGGGCTTGGTGGCTCACGCCTATAATCCCAGCACTTTGGGAGGTCAAAGTGAGAGGATTGCCTGAGTCCACGGGTTCAAGACTGGCCTGGAAAACATGGCGAGACCTTATCTCTACAATAAATCAAAAAATTAGCTGGGCGTGGTGGTGTGTGCCTGTAGTTCCAGCTACTTGGAAGGCTAAGGTGGAAGAATTATCTGAGGCCAGCAGGTTGAGGCTGCGGCGGCCCGGAACGTGCCACTGCCCTCCAGCCTGGGTGACAGAGTGAGACTCCAACTCAAAAAAAGGAAAGAAATTCAGCTGCTGCATCAGAAACAGCCAAGAAATGATTAATTGCAGGAATCAAGGAGAGATGGAGTGTGTGCTTGGGACCGACCACCAAGACCATGCTCTGCAATATGACTTGGCTGTCTGGAGAGCAGGATGCCATATACTCTGCTTCTTGTCCTCTCAATCCCATTACCTCTGAAAGGCAATATGATGGAGTGGTTGCAAGTACAGGCTTAGGAACCAGTCACCTAACTAGATATGCTCCTTTGAACAATCCATCCACCTGCTCTGAGCATGACCATAGACAACAACTTTACAAGGTTGTTGTAAAGAGCAGGTAGATTTGAGAATACCAAGAGTCAAGCACAATGCCCATCGCACAGCAGGCTGCTTAATGAATGTTCCCTCCCTCCCCTCTGTACTCATTTACCTAATATGTGAGTACCTGTTATGTGCCAAACACTCTTCCTTAGCCCAGAAGCCACAATCCAAGTGTTATGTTCAACTAAGAAAGAAAGTACCTTGTACACCAACAGGCAATTGTAATGTTCAATCTGTTACCACTCTGAGTCAAGCAATTCATTAGGAAGGCCATGACCTTAGCCCCTGCTCAAAGGGGAGACTGACCCATAATGCTGCTGTGAACCTGGAACATGTTAGGCCTCTGCAAAGACTCTTCAGAGCTGGGTGGTTGAGGAAAAAAACATGGCCTGAAATCCCCACAGAGGCACCAAGAATCACCCAGGAACCAAACTACAGACATTTGATCCAACTTCCCTGAGAGAGAATATGGCCCAAAGAGTAGCCTGGCCCCATCTTGACTTACCAGCTTCACTATGCCCCAATTCACCCTCAATCCTTGGCTCCCAGTCTACTTGGCCTGGAATTCCTTCCCCATCCCTGCCCCTGGCCTGGCTGATGCCTCATCCATATCCAACTCTGCAAAACCAGAATAGGTTCCATGTTAACACTCCCTTGATGCCTCATGCCCTTTCTCTTTTAGTGCACCTGCCACAGTTGTGGTTAAATAGTCACCTGTGTCACTTCTGCCTCCTTTACTTAAGGTGTCAGCTCTACAAAGCAAGGAACTCAGCCAGTCTTGCTCTCCACTGTCCCCACAGCCTAGCACACTTGGCCATTTGGGGGAGAGTCTGCCACACACTCAGCTCCCGACCCTTTCTCCTCCAGTGCCCCATGAGAGGCAGCAAGTGGGTTGAGAGTGGATGCAAAAAACACACACACACAGGCTTTTCAGACAGAACTCTAACTGTGCCAGGCTGTGGCCACCTCTGCACCCCTAGCAGGCAACACAACAAACATGTAGCACAGAAAGAAAGCCAGGGAGGGCTGGGGTGGGGGCAGTGCAGGCTCTGCAGCACCACCACTCACTCTCTCTGTACCTGAATTTCTTCATGGGTAAGCTAAGGATGGTGCTGGAATAATAGCTCAGGACCTCTGGGAAGACTAAATGTGGTAACACATCTCCCGCACTCAGACCCCCATACAGTCAGCTACAGTAAATGCTGGTATTGTTATTTTATGCTTATCACCACCGACTCCAACATGCTTGCATCAACCTTGAGACAAAAAGCACAAAGGCGGGGGGGGGCGGGTAGTGAAAGCCTGGCAGTTCAATGTAGTGACCAGCAAGTTTGCCCTGGGATTTCCTGTCAGTCTTGGCTGCATGGATGAGTCTACAGCAGCGGCATCCTGTAACAGGTCGGTTTTGCAGTTTCTTCTCCATCCTGCCTTTTTTCTGAGTCCAAACAAACCATGGCTGAATTGTAGACCTCAGTTATCCAAACATAACAGCACCCTCAACTAAAAGAAGGCAGTTGACAATCTCCTCAGTTCCTCCTAGCCCAGATGCAACCCATTCTCCCACCCACAATCAGGTAAAGGGTGTGGTGGTGTGTACCTGTAGTCCTAGCTATTTAGGGGGCTGTCAGGAGTATTGCTTGAGCCCAGGAGTTTGAGGCTACAGTAAGCCATGATTGTACCACCGCACTTCAACCTGAGCAACAGCAAGACCCTGCTCCAACCAAAAAAAAGAAAAGAAAAAAAAATTACTCCTCCTCTCTGTCCTCCCAGGCAAGCGGTTTCCAGTTAGATGGTTCTTCCAACCTCCCTTGGAAGTCAGTGTCACCAACATGGAAGGTAAGTCTGAGGAAGCCTGCCACTGCTTCGGGGCCTGCTTTGAAGTTCTTGCTCCCTGCACTGTCTCCCCCACAGCCAGCCAGAGCTCTATATTTCATAGTCATCTGACTTTGGTTTTCCCCAGGAGACCAGGTAAGGTGAGGGAAGGAACCTGGATCCCAGAATCAGGTAGCTCATCAACCTAAAGTCTGAAAAGCCCCACACTCTTACATTCTTTCCACAACTGCTTTGGTTATTTTTTTCTCATCTCTTTGTTACAGCAGTTGAACCTTACCTATAATAAGAGGACGTTCTGTGCTTTAGAAGACCTGAAGTCATACGGGCCTATCATAATCAGTGAGAAAACAAGACCACAATAAAACGAGTAGACTGAGGCACAGAGGTCAGTTGGATTTCTGATTATCTTTCTTGCTCATGAACTATTCAAAGATTACAAAGGAGCTGCTTGAATTAATTTTTACCCATCACTATGTCAGGATTCAGTTAATACAGAGTTCACTCAGCAGGTCTTTTTGTGTTAGTAATTTTTCAAGAGATGATTTAATAGACCAGAGGCAGCCAATGGTGTTGGTACATTAAGTGAAAAGTCTGTCTTGAAAAGGATTCTGAAGCCACATCTGGATTCAGCAAGAAGGACTGCTAAAATGGATTACAAATGTCTGCCATGCACACAACGTGAGGAGCATAGGCTCAGTGATCACTACGCAGATTAGCAATGCCTGCCCTGGGCATAATGTGGGGGAGTAGTGGCCAGGAATCCTCTGCAGAATTGAGTAAACATTCCCAAATCCCTGATTTGAGATTTCTACTATAGGCCCATAACACATTCCTTATGCATAACCTCAGACTTCAAATGTCCTACCTTGCCAACTATTTATTCTATTCTCTCTCACTTGCCGGACAATCTTTGCCTGAAATAGTTGGAACAAATTATTTCATAAATATCTTATTTTTATTTTGGGACAAAGAGTTTGATGAACTTCCAAGTCATAGAACCTATGATGGTATACTGCTTCCTAATTTGTTGCCAACACCCTATTTTCTGGTTATGGGGCATTACTTTATTTAAATAGTTACATTTTCATCACTCAGTGGTTTTCTTTTCGATGACAATTTTGAAAAGTTTTATCACTTTTGAGAATTCCTTTATACCCAACAACGAAGTCACACTGAACTAAATGACAAATGAGACGGGTATATTAAAGAGCCTAAAAGTGTCCTTCCACTTACTATTATTGGGAAATCCTTAGAAAGCTAGAACAAGAATTTTAACCTTGTTAAAAAGTTAGGAAAGAAAGACGCTCCAAAATGGCCAAGGCAGTGCACTCTAAACTAGATTTTAGACCTCAGAGCAATAGGTCCCTACACAAACACATTGCTGTCACGCAGTTCTCCTGGAAGACTGGCAGGACAAGGTCCCCAAGGACACCTGAGAATGAGCTGAGGGGTCCAGAGTCCAGCCCCTGGGAGGCTCTGGTTAAACCCCAGAGGGCGCTCGTGGGGCCTGAGCATGGTGGCAGTCAGTCCCTTACTCATAGCTTCCAGCTACAACTGCTCTGTGAACATTTCCAGCTGAAATAACAAAAATGCTGGCTGTGAATGGAGGTCCTCATAGCCTTTTGACTCCGGCTCAGTTTGTCATGTGGTGAGGCCATCTCACCTGAAACGCAGCTCATGCTCCTGTGAGCCAAGCCAGGCTTGCCCTGAGGATGTGTGGTGTGTAGCCATGGGGAAGTCCTGCAGGCAAGGAGTGAGAGTAGGAGGAACCATGCCTGGGAAAGACTCCTAAACACCTTTTCTTAGACCAACAGCAACCAAGACACTACAGCAGTTCTCTCTTCCAGACTTCTCCCCTAGGGGTCAGGCCCCATGAGACTTGCATCACCTCATGCAACCCTCACAGCCCTATGAAGGTGGCATTTATGGTTAACCCCATTTTGCAGATGACATAACAGAGGCCCCCGAGGCCAGCTGCCAAAGTGACATCAAGGGAAAACCTAGATTTAAACCCAGTTCTAGCTAGATGAGGCGAGTTCAGTTATGACTCTCATTCTAAGAATGAGGAGACTGAGTACAGAGAAGTGACCCAGCCACTGTCCCACAGCTAGTAAGTCGTTGTGTTTGAGAGATGAACTAGGTTTCTCTGCCCTCTCCACTTCCACTTGTCAGGGCCTCTGAATTTCTAACTTTCCCAGTCATTCCCACAATCCCTAACCCCCCAAGGCCCTAGGGGGGGAAATGGTGACCAGCAACCTGTAAAGTAACAGCACAAGGCATGGGAGACACAAAAGGAGTCACAGCTGGATTATTGTAGTCCCTTTATCTCAGCCATGATTTACTCAGCCTCTACTGTGCCCTGGGAAATGGGATTCTAATGATCATGGCCATGCACCTCCACCCAGGATGTCCCCTGTGTACATCTTATTGCTTGGCACAGAAACTATGCTCAGCTAACTCTCTGGGGGAAATCAGGGAACTTGGGAGAAGATGTAGCCCTGCCCTTATTTACCCAAACCTATTAGCCTGTATTTTCTCTGGAAGATAGAAATTAGGATTACTCATATACTACTTGAAAGCTCAATTTGTTCTAATCTTCTGTTCTCATGTCCAACAAATATTTCCTAACTGCCTGCTGAGCTCCAGGCCCTGTGTTAGATACCAATTATACTTTTAAATAAGTTAAATTGGCTTTAAAATACTCCACAAAGAGAAGACAACTTTATTATAATGAAAACCGCTGTCTCCACAGGGTAAGACATTGAAGGCCTTCTAAGGAGAGGGGGAAAACATGTTGGCTTTTTGTCCCTCCTACTAGGCTGTTTTCTGAGAGTTTTTTTGTTCCTTTTATAATTATAGTAGAAGCTAACAATAATAATAATGAACAGGATAAGTATTTATCCTTGAACTGCAAACTCATAAAAGTTAAGCCTTGTTACAAAGTCAGATCAAGGTGGCTTCCTTGGTTTGAAGGGAGAGAAATCAGTTTGCATTTTTCCCCTGTAACTCACCTCATGTTACAACTCATATAAGCCTGTTATAGAGATGGCCGTCTGCCCAAAGATTGTGAAGTCATAAAAGGAACAAAACTCCCAATTTAAAGTCTTGAATGGGAACCAAGCTGAGGGAAATTCCAAATAATTTATAACTGCTGGCCCTCTCCATTACCAGCAGAAAGGTAATGAAGTCGAAGGAAAGGGAGTCCTCAGAGGACAGACAAGGAGGTACCCTGCTTTACCTACATTAACACTTTTCAAATGATTCCTCCCCGTGCCAAGTCTTCTGCTCAGTTGATGGCTCAAATTTGTACCCCCACATTTGAACCTTGCAACCTATGATTACATGAGGAAGCCTCTGAACACACATCCACCCAATCCCAACAGAGTTCTCTCAGCCCAGAGACCAGTCTCCCTCTCTTGGGTGGAATTCACACCACCATGATCATGAATAAAGAGCATGGCACAGGGATGGGACTGAACCCATCAAAGCAAAAGTGAGCTCACTGGCTGAAATAATTGGTGGCCAAGTAACCCAGGAGTCAAGAGACAAGTTAGTCAGTGATGAGGCAGAGGTTCAGAACCCAATCCTGGAGGTCAGAAAAGCCTGGCTCACCTCCCAAGCATAGCAACTTACTAGCTGCATGACTATGAATGGGTCAATTCCCTGTGCTCAATCTCTTCATCTGCAAAATGAGAATTATAACTGGATCCACCTCATAAGGCTGTTGCAACGTGCTGATGTAAAGCAAGTAGCATACTCACTGATGAGGGCCCCATCAGATTCATGCAGGCTGCTACAAGTACTATTATAAACACACACAAATTTGGCAACTAATGGTGCCCCGTTAGCACTGTGGAGAAGATTCAGTGCCATTCAATTCTGGTTCAAGACCGCTCAGAGCCAAATGCCCTAGAACTCAGCCTTCCAACACAGATGAGCATTCCATCTGCTAATGACCACAAAAGCCATGTCCCTGATGGGACACAGGATTAAGGCTGATAGAATCAAGATGTTCTTTGCTCAGTGAGTTGCTGAATGAACTGGCAGTTTGCTAAAATCTGCAGGCCACCCCAACTCCTCCAGTAGATTCCTGAGCAGTCTGCAGGGGCCAGGCTAGGCCACTGCTGACAGAAAATTAAATGTGAGGCCAATAAATTCAATTTGAAGCACAAAGTATTCAAGAACATTACCTAAAATTTTTTTCTCATGGAGATGGGGGGGGTTGATATTAAAGTGATATTTAACCATTAAAGCAGTTCATTACAACAATTTAATTGGAAGGGAGAAGGGCTGAAGAAAATGTGAGTGCTCCCCACCCCCCGGACAATAAATGGTTAAGTAAACTTTACATTCAAGCTTGAGAAAAGCAGGCTGCTGTGAAAAGAATGAGAAAGATTTATTTGTTTCAGGAGGTATAGACGACCATGATACATTAAGGGAAGGAGAGAATTTGAAGAAAAGTATAGATTTTGCAATTCTGTTTTTTATTTTTACTTATTTATTTAAGTTGGAGTTCACTCTGTTGTCCAGGTTGGAGTGCAGTGGCATGCTCATGGTCGCCATAGCCTCGACCTGCTAGGCTCTGCCGATCTTTCCGCGTAGCCGGAATTACAGGTGCGCGCTACCACGCCCAGCTAATTTTTTAATTTTATTGTAGAGATGAGGTCTCGCCCGCCCAAGCGGTTCTCGAACCCGCGGGCTCAGGCAATCCACTCACCTCAGCCTCCCAAAGGCGCGGGATTACAGGCTGAGCCACCGAGCCCGGCTTTACTTTGTTGTTATCTGCTTCAGTATTGTTTTAATTTTTTACATTTAAACTATATATGTATTACTTTTATAACACATTTTCATACACACACAACCAAAAAGAAAGAAATATAGTTACGTACATATTAAGAATTCTCCATTTTAACAAAATTGCTTGTCAGGAACTGTAGGCACCAATGTGGGAAAATCAGCAGGTCTTATCAAATGACAAAAGCAATGTGTACAGCTGGCTCAAATTTGAGTAAAAGGGGGCCGCGGGAATTACATAATTGGGTTCATCTATGTATAGAATATCTCTTGATGAGACAAAAATCTCTTCATCATCCATGCAGTTGCTTTAGGAAGAAGAGTAGGGGATGGGGGTGAGGGGGGCTGGGAGGCGATGGCCGTCACCTGTTTATTCCAAGTGATTTTTCACTGTGTGTGATGTTACCTATCAGTAAATGAGTGCCTGGAAGGTTTGTGGGTTTGCTGGGTGGTCTTTCTGATGCTCTCCTTTGCTCAGTTTTCTCAGTGGTCAGGCAAATATCCTCCCATTCCTCACCAGACACACCTATCCTGGACAACCAGTCTCCACGCCTTAGGAGATGGACTTTGCCATTTCCGAACAGCTTGCCTGAGGAGCAGAAGGTGTTGAAGATTACATTGCAAGAAGATGGAGTCATTGGGCTACCTTTGGGAATGTTTTTCAAGCTAACAACAACAACAACAAAAATCAACCATCCACCTTCCTCATCCCCTCGTGCTCCTCCCTTTCCTGCACCCTAAGTACACTTATCCATGAGGCAGAGGCCCAACCTCCCAGTCAGACACGAAGACCAGTGGCCTGACCCAGTAGTTACTCGACTGAATTCTCACAGCTACTTTATGTAGTGCACTGTTAGCTCCATTTTCCAGATTAAGAAAACTGATGAACAAGCCAATTAAGCCCAAAGTCACACAATAGATAAGCAGTGGAGTAGGAATTTGAACCCAGGCCAGAACTCCTGAATCTACTGTTGACCATTCCATCCTGGAACCCCAAACGGGACTGCAAAGGAAGCAGCCCATACATGGACATGATTGTATTACAATGGCTTTAAAAACTTGTCCAAAGCCAAGGAGGGAAAAAAAAATTGAGAGTTACATCATCCTCCTGAAAGAGATTTATCACTGTGCCCCTGAACTCTGCCTTGTGATAAACAGCCATAGCAATAAGATAAACAGACCAAGTACAAGGCAGGTCAGCTTCCCTGCTAAAAGGGAAGCACATTCTAACATTCCTGAAGTGCAGCATCCAAGCATAGGGCAAGCAAGTGACACACGATTGACATACAAGGCATCACCCCAACCACCAGCTGCTGCCATTAACAAAGACACACAGTCCACAGTCAGAACTCCATATTACCAATTCTTAACCCAAATAGTCTGCACCAGAGTCAGAAGCTGCCTCCTACTCAGCAAGAACACCAGCTCCGGTGTCTAATTCTCAGAGCAGATCTGCCTGAACTTGGCTCTCAGGAGCATTTGTCTAGCACCCCTCAGACCACACTCACAAACCTAGCCCTATCCTATTACCACTGGGGCCATTTACTAGTGTTTTTCTTAAATCAGCTCACCTTTTCTTTTTTCCTTAACTTAAGCTCTTATGCCTGTGAAATTACAGGTTTGACACACTACCTGCATTTTTAAAATACATGGCAAAATACCCATTATAATTTTTTTCTTTTTTAAGAGACAGAGTCTCGATCTGTCACCCAGGCTGGAGTGCATGGCATAATTAGGGTTATTGTAGCCGTAAACTGGGCTCAAGTGATCTTCCCACCTCAGCCTCCTGAGTAGCTGGGACTACAGGCACATACCACCCTATTCAGCTAATGTATCTAGGGATAGGGTCTCACTATGTTGCTGGTCTCAGATTCCTGGCCTCAAGTAATTCCCCCCACCTTGGCCTCCCAAAGCACTGAGATTACAGACACAAGCCACCATATTCAACCACTTGTTACAGTTTTTAAACATTGGTCATTGGTCCTTTAACACTGAATATTAGCTTGAGTACCATGTCTTAGAAAAGACTTCACTAGATGTTAGCTTGTTTTTCCAGACAAATAACTGGAAGCACCCTAGACTGAACAATTTTTTAACTGCTGCAGCTTCTTGGATGCTTTAATATACAAATATACACTGACCATCTCCAAGGCAAGGTCAGAGTGTCACAGGGAATTTCCCAATGTTATTGGACTAGGAAACTTTTTTTTTTTTTTGAGTTGGAGTCTCACTCTGTTGCCCAGGCTGGAGTGCAGTGGCACACTCATGGTCACCACAGCCTTGATCTGCTGGGCTCAGGCTATCCTTCTGCCTCATCCTTCCAAGTAGCTGAAACTATAGGTGACACCACCACGCCAGGCTAATTTTTTTATCTTATGGTAGAGATGAGGCCTCGCCAAGTTGCCCAGGCTGATTTCGAACCACCAGGCTCAGGCAATCCTCTTGCCTCGGCTTCCCAGAGTGCTGGGATTATAGGCATGAGCCACCATGCCTGGCCAGGAAACTTTTAAAAAATTGTATCTGACAAGCAGTTGAAGGTAAAATTAGCCAAAGAAGATACTTTCAATTACTTCAACTGCTCTTCAGATCCTCTACAAACACTTCTTCCAAACACTCCGGGGCTGGGAGGTTGCATTTTACGAAACTAGTAGGTGTGAGGATCAGAGAGACAGGCAATAAACACAAAAGGAAGAAAACAGGAAATAAGGAAATGAGACTTTCTCTAATCTACAACTGTTTCTGTGGCAGTGATTAAGAAATTAGAACCTTGGAATCAACGAGTTTTGCAGATGAAGGATGATAAAAGCAGGTTCTCAAAACACTGTTCCTAATAAAGAATGCTAAAAGGAAGCACACTCTTTTGCACACCCCTTAACCACAGTGCTTATGAAATTCTGGTGATAACCAACTCACTTAAAAATCACACTATGAAACATCTCATTGTTCCAGTGCAACCTGTAATTCTTAAACAACAGGCAATGATTTTGAGGGCATTCAGGATAAAACCAGCCTCCTCCTTCCTGGACTTGCTTTAGAGCTTCTAATGTTACAATTTTCATCACAGGCCACATATTGCCAAGTAAGAGGCAGAGATGGAACCTGGTAATTTGGACCGCTGCTCAAATCGACAGAAAGAGAGGGAGTTGCCCAGATGTGGGTAACTGGAACATGAAATTATGTGAATGGGGAAACCTCCAGAAACTCCACCCAACTGCCACTTAACGCTAAACTTCCTATGCAGGGAAGGGGGGAGAACTTAGCAAAAATTACTTTCATAATAACTGAAAACCATCCAAGTAGTATCCCTAGTGCTACTTAAAAATATAATACTCAGCCGGGCTCAGTGGCTCAGCCTGTAATCCCGCGTCTTGGGAGGCTGAGGTGAGTGGATTGCCTGAGCCCGTGGGTTCGAGATCCACCTGGGCAACTTGGCGAGACCTCATCTCTACAATAAATCAAAATATCTGC